>NW_027463746.1:0-68512 GCF_050947455.1 Rhinoderma darwinii | reverse complement strand
GCCAGCAAAGCAACCAAGATCGAGAAGACGCTCGCTCTTGGCTGCATTCGTTTCAGCTCGTGGCAGCCAGTCTAAAAAAAACACTATCTTGGACTTCTCTGGATGTTTCCCAGGCGAGCTATTGGCAGCATGTTCAGAACCACTGTTTCTGAGGCTAATTCTTGAACCGTAAGTCATAGACGCTCGACCTTGGCGGCATTCGTCTCAGCACCTGGCAATTAGTATAGAAGCACTGTCTTTGACTTCTCTGGATGTTTCCCAGGCGAGCTATTGACAAGTAAATCCTAGACGCTCGATCTTGGTTATTTTCGCTTCGCGGCTGGCAGCAAAGTTCCGAACCATGTTTCTGTGAATAACTCTTGAACCGTAAGTCACAGACGCTCGCTCTTGGCTGCATTCGTTTCAGCTCGTGGCAGCCAGTCTAAAAAACACTATCTTGGACTTCTCTGGATGTTTCCCAGGCGAGCTATTGGCAGCATGTTTTGAACCACTGTTTCTGAGGCTAATTCTTGAACCGTAAGTCATAGACGCTCGATCTTGGCGGCATTCGTCTCAGCGCCTGGCAATTAGTATAGAAGCACTGTTTCCCACTGTTTCTGAGGCTAATTCTTGAACCGTAAGTCTTAGACGCTTGATCTTGGCGGCATTCGTCTCAGCGCCTGGCAATTAGTATAGCTGCACTGTCTTTGACTTCTCTGGATGTTTTCCAGGCGAGCTATTCACAAGTAAATCCTAGACGCTCGATCTTGGTTGCTTTGGCTTTCGCGGCTGGCAGCAAAGTTCAGAACCATGTTTATGTGAATAACTTTTGAACCGTAAGTCACAGACGCTCGCTCTTGGCTGCATTCGTTTCAGCTCGTGGCAGCCAGTTTAAAAAAAACACTATCTTGGACTTCTCTGGATGTTTCCCAGGCGAGCTATTGGCAGCATGTTCAGAACCACTGTTTCTGAGGCTAATTCTTGAACCGTAAGTCATAGACGCTCGATCTTGGCGGCATTCGTCTCAGCGCCTGGCAATTAGTATAGAAGCACTGTCTTTGACTTCTCTGGATGTTTCCCAGGCGAGCTATTGACAAGTAAATCCTAGACGCTCGATCTTGGTTACTTTCGCTTTCGCGGCTGGCAGCAAAGTTCAGAACCATGTTTCTGTGAATAACTCTTGAACCGTAAGTCACAGACGCTCGCTCTTGGCTGCATTCGTTTCAGCTCGTGGCAGCCAGTCTAAAAAAAACACTATCTTGGACTTCTCTGTATGTTTCCCATGCGAGCTATTGGCAGCATGTTCAAAACCACTGTTTCTGAGGCTAATTCTTGAACCGTAAGTCATAGACGCTCGATCTTGGCGGCATTCGTCTCAGCGCCTGGCAATTAGTATAGAAGCACTGTCTTTGACTTCTCTGGATGTTTCCCAGGCGAGCTATTGACAAGTAAATCCTAGACGCTCGATCTTGGTTACTTTCGCTTTCGCGGCTGGCAGCAAAGTTCAGAACCATGTTTCTGTGAATAACTCTTGAACCGTAAGTCACAGACGCTCGCTCTTGGCTGCATTCGTTTCAGCTCGTGGCAGCCAGTCTAAAAAAAACACTATCTTGGACTTCTCTGTATGTTTCCCATGCGAGCTATTGGCAGCATGTTCAAAACCACTGTTTCTGAGGCTAATTCTTGAACCGTAAGTCATAGACGCTCGATCTTGGCGGCATTCGTCTCAGCGCCTGGCAATTAGTATAGAAGCACTGTTTCCCACTGTTTCTGAGGCTAATTCTTGAACCGTAAGTCTTAGACGCTTGATCTTGGCGGCATTCGTCTCAGCGCCTGGCAATTAGTATGGAAGCACTATCTTTGACTTCTCTGGATGTTTCCCAGGCGAGCTATTGACAAGTAAATCCTAGACGCTCGATCTTGGTTATTTTCGCTTTCGCGGCTGGCAGCAAAGTTCAGAACCATGTTTCTGTGAATAACTCTTGAACCGTAAGTGACAGACGCTCGCTCTTGGCTGCATTCGTTTCAGCTCGTGGCAGTCAGTCTAAAAAACACTATCTTGGACTTCTCTGGATGTTTCCCAGGCGAGCTATTGGCAGCATGTTCAGAACCACTGTTTCTGAGGCTAATTCTTGAACCGTAAGTCATAGACGCTCGATCTTGGCGGCATTCGTCTCAGCGCCTGGCAATTAGTATAGAAGCACTGTTTCCCACTGTTTCTGAGGCTAATTCTTGAACCGTAAGTCTTAGACGCTTGATCTTGGCGGCATTCGTCTCAGCGCCTGGCAATTAGTATAGCTGCACTGTCTTTGACTTCTCTGGATGTTTTCCAGGCGAGCTATTCACAAGTAAATCCTAGACGCTCGATCTTGGTTGCTTTCGCTTTCGCGGCTGGCAGCAAAGTTCAGAACCATGTTTATGTGAATAACTTTTGAACCGTAAGTCACAGACGCTCGCTCTTGGCTGCATTCGTTTCAGCTCGTGGCAGCCAGTCTAAAAAAAACACTATCTTGGACTTCTCTGGATGTTTCCCAGGCGAGCTATTGGCAGCATGTTCAGAACCACTGTTTCTGAGGCTAATTCTTGAACCGTAAGTCATAGACGCTCGACCTTGGCGGCATTCGTCTCAGCACCTGGCAATTAGTATAGAAGCACTGTCTTTGACTTCTCTGGATGTTTCCCAGGCGAGCTATTGACAAGTAAATCCTAGACGCTCGATCTTGGTTATTTTCGCTTTCGCGGCTGGCAGCAAAGTTCCGAACCATGTTTCTGTGAATAACTCTTGAACCGTAAGTCACAGACGCTCGCTCTTGGCTGCATTCGTTTCAGCTCGTGGCAGCCAGTCTAAAAAACACTATCTTGGACTTCTCTGGATGTTTCCCAGGCGAGCTATTGGCAGCATGTTTTGAACCACTGTTTCTGAGGCTAATTCTTGAACCGTAAGTCATAGACGCTCGATCTTGGCGGCATTCGTCTCAGCGCCTGGCAATTAGTATAGAAGCACTGTTTCCCACTGTTTCTGAGGCTAATTCTTGAACCGTAAGTCTTAGACGCTTGATCTTGGCGGCATTCGTCTCAGCGCCTGGCAATTAGTATAGCTGCACTGTCTTTGACTTCTCTGGATGTTTTCCAGGCGAGCTATTCACAAGTAAATCCTAGACGCTCGATCTTGGTTGCTTTGGCTTTCGCGGCTGGCAGAAAAGTTCAGAACCATGTTTATGTGAATAACTTTTGAACCGTAAGTCACAGACGCTCGCTCTTGGCTGCATTCGTTTCAGCTCGTGGCAGCCAGTTTAAAAAAAACACTATCTTGGACTTCTCTGGATGTTTCCCAGGCGAGCTATTGGCAGCATGTTCAGAACCACTGTTTCTGAGGCTAATTCTTGAACCGTAAGTCATAGACGCTCGATCTTGGCGGCATTCGTCTCAGCGCCTGGCAATTAGTATAGAAGCACTGTCTTTGACTTCTCTGGATGTTTCCCAGGCGAGCTATTGACAAGTAAATCCTAGACGCTCGATCTTGGTTACTTTCGCTTTCGCGGCTGGCAGCAAAGTTCAGAACCATGTTTCTGTGAATAACTCTTGAACCGTAAGTGACAGACGCTCGCTCTTGGCTGCATTCGTTTCAGCTCGTGGCAGTCAGTCTAAAAAACACTATCTTGGACTTCTCTGGATGTTTCCCAGGCGAGCTATTGGCAGCATGTTTAGAACCACTGTTTCTGAGGCTAATTCTTGAACCGTAAGTCATAGACGCTCGATCTTGGCGGCATTCGTCTCAGCACCTGGAAATTAGTATAGAAGCACTGTTTCCCACTGTTTCTGAGGCTAATTCTTGAACCGTAAGTCTTAGACGCTTGATCTTGGCGTCATTCGTCTCAGCGCCTGGCAATTAGTATTGAAACACTGTCTTTGACTTATCTGAAAGTTTCCCAGGCGAGCTATTCACAAGTAAATCCTAGACGCTCGATCTTGGTTACTTTCGCTTTCGCGGCTGGCAGCAAAGTTCAGAACCATGTTTCTGTGAATAACTCTTGAACCGTAAGTCACAGACGCTCGCTCTTGGCTGCATGCGTTTCAGCTCGTGGCAGCCAGTCTAAAAAAACACTATCTTGGACTTCTCTGGATGTTTCCCAGGCGAGCTATTGGCAGCATGTTCAGAACCACTGTTTCTGAGGCTAATTCTTGAACCGTAAGTCATAGACGCTCGATCTTGGCGGCATTCGTCTCAGCGCCTGGCAATTAGTATAGAAGCACTGTCTTTGACTTCTCTGGATGTTTCCCAGGCGAGCTATTGACAAGTAAATCCTAGACGCTCGATCTTGGTTACTTTCGCTTTCGCGGCTGGCAGCAAAGTTCAGAACCATGTTTCTGTGAATAACTCTTGAACCGTAAGTGACAGACGCTCGCTCTTGGCTGCATTCGTTTCAGCTCGTGGCAGTCAGTCTAAAAAACACTATCTTGGACTTCTCTGGATGTTTCCCAGGCGAGCTATTGGCAGCATGTTTAGAACCACTGTTTCTGAGGCTAATTCTTGAACCGTAAGTCATAGACGCTCGATCTTGGCGGCATTCGTCTCAGCACCTGGAAATTAGTATAGAAGCACTGTTTCCCACTGTTTCTGAGGCTAATTCTTGAACCGTAAGTCTTAGACGCTTGATCTTGGCGTCATTCGTCTCAGCGCCTGGCAATTAGTATTGAAACACTGTCTTTGACTTATCTGAAAGTTTCCCAGGCGAGCTATTCACAAGTAAATCCTAGACGCTCGATCTTGGTTACTTTCGCTTTCGCGGCTGGCAGCAAAGTTCAGAACCATGTTTCTGTGAATAACTCTTGAACCGTAAGTCACAGACGCTCGCTCTTGGCTGCATGCGTTTCAGCTCGTGGCAGCCAGTCTAAAAAAACACTATCTTGGACTTCTCTGGATGTTTCCCAGGCGAGCTATTGGCAGCATGTTCAGAACCACTGTTTCTGAGGCTAATTCTTGAACCGTACGTCATAGACGCTCGATCTTGGCGGCATTCGTCTCAGCGCCTGGCAATTAGTATAGAAGCACTGTTTCCCACTGTTTCTGAGGCTAATTCTTGAACCGTAAGTCTTAGACGCTTGATCTTGGCGGCATTCGTCTCAGCGCCTGGCAATTAGTATGGAAGCACTATCTTTGACTTCTCTGGATGTTTCCCAGGCGAGCTATTGACAAGTAAATCCTAGACGCTCGATCTTGGTTATTTTCGCTTTCGCGGCTGGCAGCAAAGTTCAGAACCATGTTTCTGTGAATAACTCTTGAACCGTAAGTGACAGACGCTCGCTCTTGGCTGCATTCGTTTCAGCTCGTGGCAGTCAGTCTAAAAAACACTATCTTGGACTTCTCTGGATGTTTCCCAGGCGAGCTATTGGCAGCATGTTTAGAACCACTGTTTCTGAGGCTAATTCTTGAACCGTAAGTCATAGACGCTCGATCTTGGCGGCATTCGTCTCAGCACCTGGAAATTAGTATAGAAGCACTGTTTCCCACTGTTTCTGAGGCTAATTCTTGAACCGTAAGTCATAGACGCTCGATCTTGGCGGCATTCGTCTCAGCGCCTGGCAATTAGTATAGAAGCACTGTCTTTGACTTCACTGGATGTTTCCCAGGCGAGCTATTGACAAGTAAATCCTAGACGCTCGATCTTGGTTATTTTTGCTTTCGCGGCTGGCAGCAAAGTTCAGAACCATGTTTCTGTGAATAACTCTTGAACCGTAAGTGACAGACGCTCGCTCTTGGCTGCATTCGTTTCAGCTCGTGGCAGCCAGTCTAAAAAACACTATCTTGGACTTCTCTGGATGTTTCCCAGGCGAGCTATTGGCAGCATGTTCAGAACCACTGTTTCTGAGGCTAATTCTTGAACCGTAAGTCATAGACGCTCGATCTTGGCGGCATTCGTCTCAGCGCCTGGCAATTAGTATAGAAGCACTGTTTCCCACTGTTTCTGAGGCTAATTCTTGAACCGTAAGTCTTAGACGCTTGATCTTGGCGGCATTCGTCTCAGCGCCTGGCAATTAGTATAGCTGCACTGTCTTTGACTTCTCTGGATGTTTTCCAGGCGAGCTATTCACAAGTAAATCCTAGACGCTCGATCTTGGTTGCTTTCGCTTTCGCGGCTGGCAGCAAAGTTCAGAACCATGTTTATGTGAATAACTTTTGAACCGTAAGTCACAGACGCTCGCTCTTGGCTGCATTCGTTTCAGCTCGTGGCAGCCAGTCTAAAAAAACACTATCTTGGACTTCTCTGGATGTTTCCCAGGCGAGCTATTGGCAGCATGTTCAGAACCACTGTTTCTGAGGCTAATTCTTGAACCGTAAGTCATAGACGCTCGACCTTGGCGGCATTCGTCTCAGCACCTGGCAATTAGTATAGAAGCACTGTCTTTGACTTCTCTGGATGTTTCCCAGGCGAGCTATTGACAAGTAAATCCTAGACGCTCGATCTTGGTTATTTTCGCTTTCGCGGCTGGCAGCAAAGTTCCGAACCATGTTTCTGTGAATAACTCTTGAACCGTAAGTCACAGACGCTCGCTCTTGGCTGCATTCGTTTCAGCTCGTGGCAGCCAGTCTAAAAAACACTATCTTGGACTTCTCTGGATGTTTCCCAGGCGAGCTATTGGCAGCATGTTTTGAACCACTGTTTCTGAGGCTAATTCTTGAACCGTAAGTCATAGACGCTCGATCTTGGCGGCATTCGTCTCAGCGCCTGGCAATTAGTATAGAAGCACTGTTTCCCACTGTTTCTGAGGCTAATTCTTGAACCGTAAGTCTTAGACGCTTGATCTTGGCGGCATTCGTCTCAGCGCCTGGCAATTAGTATAGAAGCACTGTCTTTGACTTCTCTGGATGTTTTCCAGGCGAGCTATTCACAAGTAAATCCTAGACGCTCGATCTTGGTTGCTTTCGCTTTCGCGGCTGGCAGCAAAGTTCAGAACCATGTTTATGTGAATAACTTTTGAACCGTAAGTCACAGACGCTCGCTCTTGGCTGCATTCGTTTCAGCTCGTGGCAGCCAGTCTAAAAAAACACTATCTTGGACTTCTGTGGATGTTTCCCCGGCGAGCTATTGGCAGCATGTTCAAAACCACTGTTTCTGAGGCTAATTCTTGAACCGTAAGTCATAGACGCTCGATCTTGGCGGCATTCGTCTCAGCGCCTGGCAATTAGTATAGAAGCACTGTTTCCCACTGTTTCTGAGGCTAATTCTTGAACCGTAAGTCATAGACTCTCGATCTTGGCGGCATTCGTCTCAGCGCCTGGCAATTAGTGGAGAAGCACTGTCTTTGACTTATCTGAAAGTTTCCCAGGCGAGCTATTCACAAGTAAATCCTAGACGCTCGATCTTGGTTACTTTCGCTTTCGCGGCTGGCAGCAAAGTTCAGAACCATGTTTCTGTGAATAAATCTTGAACCGTAAGTCACAGACGCTCGCTCTTGGCTGCATGCGTTTCAGCTCGTGGCAGCCAGTCTAAAAAAACACTATCTTGGACTTCTCTGGATGTTTCCCAGGCGAGCTATTGGCAGCATGTTCAGAACCACTGTTTCTGAGGCTAATTCTTGAACCGTAAGTCATAGACGCTCGATCTTGGCGGCATTCGTCTCAGCGCCTGGCAATTAGTATAGAAGCACTGTTTCCCACTGTTTCTGAGGCTAATTCTTGAACCGTAAGTCTTAGACGCTTGATCTTGGCGGCATTCGTCTCAGCGCCTGGCAATTAGTATAGAAGCACTGTCTTTGACTTCTCTGGATGTTTTCCAGGCGAGCTATTCACAAGTAAATCCTAGACGCTCGATCTTGGTTGCTTTCGCTTTCGCGGCTGGCAGCAAAGTTCAGAACCATGTTTATGTGAATAACTTTTGAACCGTAAGTCACAGACGCTCGCTCTTGGCTGCATTCGTTTCAGCTCGTGGCAGCCAGTCTAAAAAAACACTATCTTGGACTTCTGTGGATGTTTCCCCGGCGAGCTATTGGCAGCATGTTCAAAACCACTGTTTCTGAGGCTAATTCTTGAACCGTAAGTCATAGACTCTCGATCTTGGCGGCATTCGTCTCAGCGCCTGGCAATTAGTATAGAAGCACTGTCTTTGACTTCACTGGATGTTTCCCAGGCGAGCTATTGACAAGTAAATCCTAGACGCTCGATCTTGGTTATTTTCGCTTTCGCGGCTGGCAGCAAAGTTCAGAACCATGTTTATGAGAATAACTTTTGAACCGTAAGTCACAGACGCTCGCTCTTGGCTGCATTCGTTTCAGCTCGTGGCAGCCAGTCAAAAAAAACACTATCTTGGACTTCTCTGGATGTTTCCCAGGCGAGCAATTGGCAGCATGTTCAGAACCACTGTTTCTGAGGCTAATTATTGAACCGTAAGTCATAGACGCTCGATCTTGGCGGCATTCGTCTCAGCGCCTGGCAATTAGTATAGAAGCACTGTTTCCCACTGTTTCTGAGGCTAATTCTTGAACCGTAAGTCATAGACGCTCGATCTTGGCGGCATTCGTCTCAGCGCCTGGCAATTAGTATAGAAGCACTGTTTCCCACTGTTTCTGAGGCTAATTCTTGAACCGTAAGTCTTAGACGCTTGATCTTGGCGGCATTCGTCTCAGCGCCTGGCAATTAGTATAGAAGCACTGTCTTTGACTTCTCTGGATGTTTTCCAGGCGAGCTATTCACAAGTAAATCCTAGACGCTCGATCTTGGTTGCTTTCGCTTTCGCGGCTGGCAGCAAAGTTCAGAACCATGTTTATGTGAATAACTTTTGAACCGTAAGTCACAGACGCTCGCTCTTGGCTGCATTCGTTTCAGCTCGTGGCAGCCAGTCTAAAAAAACACTATCTTGGACTTCTGTGGATGTTTCCCCGGCGAGCTATTGGCAGCATGTTCAAAACCACTGTTTCTGAGGCTAATTCTTGAACCGTAAGTCATAGACGCTCGATCTTGGCGGCATTCGTCTCAGCGCCTGGCAATTAGTATAGAAGCACTGTTTCCCACTGTTTCTGAGGCTAATTCTTGAACCGTAAGTCATAGACTCTCGATCTTGGCGGCATTCGTCTCAGCGCCTGGCAATTAGTGGAGAAGCACTGTCTTTGACTTATCTGAAAGTTTCCCAGGCGAGCTATTCACAAGTAAATCCTAGACGCTCGATCTTGGTTACTTTCGCTTTCGCGGCTGGCAGCAAAGTTCAGAACCATGTTTCTGTGAATAAATCTTGAACCGTAAGTCACAGACGCTCGCTCTTGGCTGCATGCGTTTCAGCTCGTGGCAGCCAGTCTAAAAAAACACTATCTTGGACTTCTCTGGATGTTTCCCAGGCGAGCTATTGGCAGCATGTTCAGAACCACTGTTTCTGAGGCTAATTCTTGAACCGTAAGTCATAGACGCTCGATCTTGGCGGCATTCGTCTCAGCGCCTGGCAATTAGTATAGAAGCACTGTTTCCCACTGTTTCTGAGGCTAATTCTTGAACCGTAAGTCTTAGACGCTTGATCTTGGCGGCATTCGTCTCAGCGCCTGGCAATTAGTATAGAAGCACTGTCTTTGACTTCTCTGGATGTTTTCCAGGCGAGCTATTCACAAGTAAATCCTAGACGCTCGATCTTGGTTGCTTTCGCTTTCGCGGCTGGCAGCAAAGTTCAGAACCATGTTTATGTGAATAACTTTTGAACCGTAAGTCACAGACGCTCGCTCTTGGCTGCATTCGTTTCAGCTCGTGGCAGCCAGTCTAAAAAAACACTATCTTGGACTTCTGTGGATGTTTCCCCGGCGAGCTATTGGCAGCATGTTCAAAACCACTGTTTCTGAGGCTAATTCTTGAACCGTAAGTCATAGACGCTCGATCTTGGCGGCATTCGTCTCAGCGCCTGGCAATTAGTATAGAAGCACTGTTTCCCACTGTTTCTGAGGCTAATTCTTGAACCGTAAGTCATAGACTCTCGATCTTGGCGGCATTCGTCTCAGCGCCTGGCAATTAGTGGAGAAGCACTGTCTTTGACTTATCTGAAAGTTTCCCAGGCGAGCTATTCACAAGTAAATCCTAGACGCTCGATCTTGGTTACTTTCGCTTTCGCGGCTGGCAGCAAAGTTCAGAACCATGTTTCTGTGAATAAATCTTGAACCGTAAGTCACAGACGCTCGCTCTTGGCTGCATGCGTTTCAGCTCGTGGCAGCCAGTCTAAAAAAACACTATCTTGGACTTCTCTGGATGTTTCCCAGGCGAGCTATTGGCAGCATGTTCAGAACCACTGTTTCTGAGGCTAATTCTTGAACCGTAAGTCATAGACGCTCGATCTTGGCGGCATTCGTCTCAGCGCCTGGCAATTAGTATAGAAGCACTGTTTCCCACTGTTTCTGAGGCTAATTCTTGAACCGTAAGTCTTAGACGCTTGATCTTGGCGGCATTCGTCTCAGCGCCTGGCAATTAGTATAGAAGCACTGTCTTTGACTTCTCTGGATGTTTTCCAGGCGAGCTATTCACAAGTAAATCCTAGACGCTCGATCTTGGTTGCTTTCGCTTTCGCGGCTGGCAGCAAAGTTCAGAACCATGTTTATGTGAATAACTTTTGAACCGTAAGTCACAGACGCTCGCTCTTGGCTGCATTCGTTTCAGCTCGTGGCAGCCAGTCTAAAAAAACACTATCTTGGACTTCTGTGGATGTTTCCCCGGCGAGCTATTGGCAGCATGTTCAAAACCACTGTTTCTGAGGCTAATTCTTGAACCGTAAGTCATAGACTCTCGATCTTGGCGGCATTCGTCTCAGCGCCTGGCAATTAGTATAGAAGCACTGTCTTTGACTTCACTGGATGTTTCCCAGGCGAGCTATTGACAAGTAAATCCTAGACGCTCGATCTTGGTTATTTTCGCTTTCGCGGCTGGCAGCAAAGTTCAGAACCATGTTTATGAGAATAACTTTTGAACCGTAAGTCACAGACGCTCGCTCTTGGCTGCATTCGTTTCAGCTCGTGGCAGCCAGTCAAAAAAAAACACTATCTTGGACTTCTCTGGATGTTTCCCAGGCGAGCAATTGGCAGCATGTTCAGAACCACTGTTTCTGAGGCTAATTCTTGAACCGTAAGTCATAGACGCTCGATCTTGGCGGCATTCGTCTCAGCGCCTGGCAATTAGTATAGAAGCACTGTTTCCCACTGTTTCTGAGGCTAATTCTTGAACCGTAAGTCTTAGACGCTTGATCTTGGCGGCATTCGTCTCAGCGCCTGGCAATTAGTATAGAAGCACTGTCTTTGACTTCTCTGGATGTTTTCCAGGCGAGCTATTCACAAGTAAATCCTAGACGCTCGATCTTGGTTGCTTTCGCTTTCGCGGCTGGCAGCAAAGTTCAGAACCATGTTTATGTGAATAACTTTTGAACCGTAAGTCACAGACGCTCGCTCTTGGCTGCATTCGTTTCAGCTCGTGGCAGCCAGTCTAAAAAAACACTATCTTGGACTTCTGTGGATGTTTCCCCGGCGAGCTATTGGCAGCATGTTCAAAACCACTGTTTCTGAGGCTAATTCTTGAACCGTAAGTCATAGACTCTCGATCTTGGCGGCATTCGTCTCAGCGCCTGGCAATTAGTATAGAAGCACTGTCTTTGACTTCTCTGGATGTTTTCCAGGCGAGCTATTCACAAGTAAATCCTAGACGCTCGATCTTGGTTGCTTTCGCTTTCGCGGCTGGCAGCAAAGTTCAGAACCATGTTTATGTGAATAACTTTTGAACCGTAAGTCACAGACGCTCGCTCTTGGCTGCATTCGTTTCAGCTCGTGGCAGCCAGTCTAAAAAAACACTATCTTGGACTTCTGTGGATGTTTCCCCGGCGAGCTATTGGCAGCATGTTCAAAACCACTGTTTCTGAGGCTAATTCTTGAACCGTAAGTCATAGACGCTCGATCTTGGCGGCATTCGTCTCAGCGCCTGGCAATTAGTATAGAAGCACTGTTTCCCACTGTTTCTGAGGCTAATTCTTGAACCGTAAGTCATAGACTCTCGATCTTGGCGGCATTCGTCTCAGCGCCTGGCAATTAGTGGAGAAGCACTGTCTTTGACTTATCTGAAAGTTTCCCAGGCGAGCTATTCACAAGTAAATCCTAGACGCTCGATCTTGGTTACTTTCGCTTTCGCGGCTGGCAGCAAAGTTCAGAACCATGTTTCTGTGAATAAATCTTGAACCGTAAGTCACAGACGCTCGCTCTTGGCTGCATGCGTTTCAGCTCGTGGCAGCCAGTCTAAAAAAACACTATCTTGGACTTCTGTGGATGTTTCCCCGGCGAGCTATTGGCAGCATGTTCAAAACCACTGTTTCTGAGGCTAATTCTTGAACCGTAAGTCATAGACTCTCGATCTTGGCGGCATTCGTCTCAGCGCCTGGCAATTAGTATAGAAGCACTGTCTTTGACTTCACTGGACGTTTCCCAGGCGAGCTATTGACAAGTAAATCCTAGACGCTCGATCTTGGTTATTTTCGCTTTCGCGGCTGGCAGCAAAGTTCAGAACCATGTTTATGAGAATAACTTTTGAACCGTAAGTCACAGACGCTCGCTCTTGGCTGCATTCGTTTCAGCTCGTGGCAGCCAGTCAAAAAAAACACTATCTTGGACTTCTCTGGATGTTTCCCAGGCGAGCAATTGGCAGCATGTTCAGAACCACTGTTTCTGAGGCTAATTATTGAACCGTAAGTCATAGACGCTCGATCTTGGCGGCATTCGTCTCAGCGCCTGGCAATTAGTATAGAAGCACTGTATTTGACTTCTCTGGATGTTTCCCAGGCGAGCTATTGACAAGTAAATCCTAGACGCTCGATCTTGGTTATTTTCGCTTTCGCGGCTGGCAGCAAAGTTCAGAACCATGTTTCTGTGAATAACTCTTGAACCGTAAGTCACAGACGCTCGCTCTTGGCTGCATTCGTTTCAGCTCGTGGCAGCCAGTCTAAAAAACACTATCTTGGACTTCTCTGGATGTTTCCCAGGCGAGCTATTGGCAGCATGTTTTGAACCACTGTTTCTGAGGCTAATTCTTGAACCGTAAGTCATAGACGCTCGATCTTGGCGGCATTCGTCTCAGCGCCTGGCAATTAGTATAGAAGCACTGTTTCCCACTGTTTCTGAGGCTAATTCTTGAACCGTAAGTCATAGACGCTCGATCTTGGCGGCATTCGTCTCAGCGCCTGGCAATTAGTATAGAAGCACTGTTTCCCACTGTTTCTGAGGCTAATTCTTGAACCGTAAGTCTTAGACGCTCGATCTTGGCGGCATTCGTCTCAGCGCCTGGCAATTAGTATAGAAGCACTGTCTTTGACTTATCTGAAAGTTTCCCAGGCGAGCTATTCACAAGTAAATCCTAGACGCTCGATCTTGGTTACTTTCGCTTTCGCGGCTGGCAGCAAAGTTCAGAACCATGTTTCTGTGAATAACTCTTGAACCGTAAGTCACAGACGCTCGCTCTTGGCTGCATGCGTTTCAGCTCGTGGCAGCCAGTCTAAAAAAACACTATCTTGGACTTCTGTGGATGTTTCCCCGGCGAGCTATTGGCAGCATGTTCAAAACCACTGTTTCTGAGGCTAATTCTTGAACCGTAAGTCATAGACGCTCGATCTTGGAGGCATTCGTCTCAGCGCCTGGCAATTAGTATAGAAGCACTGTTTCCCACTGTTTCTGAGGCTAATTCTTGAACCGTAAGTCATAGACGCTCGATCTTGGCGGCATTCGTCTCAGCGCCTGGCAATTAGTATAGAAGCACTGTTTCCCACTGTTTCTGAGGCTAATTCTTGAACCGTAAGTCTTAGACGCTTGATCTTGGCGGCATTCGTCTCAGCGCCTGGCAATTAGTATAGAAGCACTGTCTTTGACTTCTCTGGATGTTTTCCAGGCGAGCTATTCACAAGTAAATCCTAGACGCTCGATCTTGGTTGCTTTCGCTTTCGCGGCTGGCAGCAAAGTTCAGAACCATGTTTCTGTGAATAACTCTTGAACCGTAAGTCACAGACGCTCGCTCTTGGCTGCATGCGTTTCAGCTCGTGGCAGCCAGTCTAAAAAAACACTATCTTGGACTTCTCTGGATGTTTCCCAGGCGAGCTATTGGCAGCATGTTCAGAACCACTGTTTCTGAGGCTAATTCTTGAACCGTAAGTCATAGACGCTCGATCCTGGAGGCATTCGTCTCAGCGCCTGGCAATTAGTATAGAAGCACTGTTTCCCACTGTTTCTGAGGCTAATTCTTGAACCGTAAGTCATAGACGCTCGATCTTGGCGGCATTCGTCTCAGCGCCTGGCAATTAGTATAGAAGCACTGTTTCCCACTGTTTCTGAGGCTAATTCTTGAACCGTAAGTCTTAGACGCTTGATCTTGGCGGCATTCGTCTCAGCGCCTGGCAATTAGTATAGAAGCACTGTCTTTGACTTCTCTGGATGTTTTCCAGGCGAGCTATTCACAAGTAAATCCTAGACGCTCGATCTTGGTTGCTTTCGCTTTCGCGGCTGGCAGCAAAGTTCAGAACCATGTTTATGTGAATAACTTTTGAACCTTAAGTCACAGACGCTCGCTCTTGGCTGCATTCGTTTCAGCTCGTGGCAGCCAGTCTAAAAAAACACTATCTTGGACTTCTGTGGATGTTTCCCCGGCGAGCTATTGGCAGCATGTTCAAAACCACTGTTTCTGAGGCTAATTCTTGAACCGTAAGTCATAGACGCTCGATCTTGGCGGCATTCGTCTCAGCGCCTGGCAATTAGTATAGAAGCACTGTTTCCCACTGTTTCTGAGGCTAATTCTTGAACCGTAAGTCATAGACTCTCGATCTTGGCGGCATTCGTCTCAGCGCCTGGCAATTAGTATAGAAGCACTGTCTTTGACTTCACTGGATGTTTCCCAGGCGAGCTATTGACAAGTAAATCCTAGACGCTCGATCTTGGTTATTTTCGCTTTCGCGGCTGGCAGCAAAGTTCAGAACCATGTTTATGAGAATAACTTTTGAACCGTAAGTCACAGACGCTCGCTCTTGGCTGCATTCGTTTCAGCTCGTGGCAGCCAGTCTAAAAAACACTATCTTGGACTTCTCTGGATGTTTCCCAGGCGAGCTATTGGCAGCATGTTTTGAACCACTGTTTCTGAGGCTAATTCTTGAACCGTAAGTCATAGACGCTCGATCTTGGCGGCATTCGTCTCAGCGCCTGGCAATTAGTATAGAAGCACTGTTTCCCACTGTTTCTGAGGCTAATTCTTGAACCGTAAGTCTTAGACGCTTGATCTTGGCGGCATTCGTCTCAGCGCCTGGCAATTAGTGGAGAAGCACTGTCTTTGACTTATCTGAAAGTTTCCCAGGCGAGCTATTCACAAGTAAATCCTAGACGCTCGATCTTGGTTACTTTCGCTTTCGCGGCTGGCAGCAAAGTTCAGAACCATGTTTCTGTGAATAACTCTTGAACCGTAAGTCACAGACGCTCGCTCTTGGCTGCATGCGTTTCAGCTCGTGGCAGCCAGTCTAAAAAAACACTATCTTGGACTTCTCTGGATGTTTCCCAGGCGAGCTATTGGCAGCATGTTCAGAACCACTGTTTCTGAGGCTAATTCTTGAACCGTAAGTCATAGACGCTCGATCTTGGCGGCATTCGTCTCAGCGCCTGGCAATTAGTATAGAAGCACTGTTTCCCACTGTTTCTGAGGCTAATTCTTGAACCGTAAGTCTTAGACGCTTGATCTTGGCGGCATTCGTCTCAGCGCCTGGCAATTAGTATCGCTGCACTGTCTTTGACTTCTCTGGATGTTTTCCAGGCGAGCTATTCACAAGTAAATCCTAGACGCTCGATCTTGGTTGCTTTCGCTTTCGCGGCTGGCAGCAAAGTTCAGAACCATGTTTATGTGAATAACTTTTGAACCGTAAGTCACAGACGCTCGCTCTTGGCTGCATGCGTTTCAGCTCGTGGCAGCCAGTCTAAAAAAACACTATCTTGGACTTCTCTGGATGTTTCCCAGGCGAGCTATTGGCAGCATGTTCAGAACCACTGTTTCTGAGGCTAATTCTTGAACCGTAAGTCATAGACGCTCGATCTTGGCGGCATTCGTCTCAGCGCCTGGCAATTAGTATAGAAGCACTGTTTCCCACTGTTTCTGAGGCTAATTCTTGAACCGTAAGTCTTAGACGCTTGATCTTGGCGGCATTCGTCTCAGCGCCTGGCAATTAGTATCGCTGCACTGTCTTTGACTTCTCTGGATGTTTTCCAGGCGAGCTATTCACAAGTAAATCCTAGACGCTCGATCTTGGTTATTTTCGCTTTCGCGGCTGGCAGCAAAGTTCAGAACCATGTTTCTGTGAATAACTCTTGAACCGTAAGTGACAGACGCTCGCTCTTGGCTGCATTCGTTTCAGCTCGTGGCAGTCAGTCTAAAAAACACTATCTTGGACTTCTCTGGATGTTTCCCAGACGAGCTATTGGCAGCATGTTTTGAACCACTGTTTCTGAGGCTAATTCTTGAACCGTAAGTCATAGACGCTCGATCTTGGCGGCATTCGTCTCAGCGCCTGGCAATTAGTATAGAAGCACTGTTTCCCACTGTTTCTGAGGCTAATTCTTGAACCGTAAGTCTTAGACGCTTGATCTTGGCGGCATTCGTCTCAGCGCCTGGCAATTAGTATAGAAGCACTGTCTTTGACTTCTCTGGATGTTTCCCAGGCGAGCTATTCACAAGTAAATCCTAGACGCTCGATCTTGGTTACTTTCGCTTTCGCGGCTGGCAGCAAAGTTCAGAACCATGTTTCTGTGAATAACTCTTGAATCGTAAGTCACAGACGCTCGCTCTTGGTTGCATTCGTTTCAGCTCGTGGCAGCCAGTCTAAAAAACACTATATTGGACTTCTCTGGATGTTTCCCAGGCGAGCTATTAGCAGCATGTTCAGAACCACTGTTTCTGAGGCTAATTCTTGAACCGTAAGTCATAGACGCTCGATCTTGGCGGCATTCGTCTCAGCGCCTGGCAATTAGTATAGAAGCACTGTTTCCCACTGTTTCTGAGGCTAATTCTTGAACCGTAAGTCTTAGACGCTTGATCTTGGCGGCATTCGTCTCAGCGCCTGGCAATTAGTATAGAAGCACTGTCTTTGACTTCTCTGGATGTTTCCCAGGCGAGCTATTCACAAGTAAATCCTAGACGCTCGATCTTGGTTGCTTTCGCTTTCGCGGCTGGCAGCAAAGTTCAGAACCATGTTTATGTGAATAACTTTTGAACCGTAAGTCACAGACGCTCGCTCTTGGCTGCATGCGTTTCAGCTCGTGGCAGCCAGTCTAAAAAAACACTATCTTGGACTTCTCTGGATGTTTCCCAGGCGAGCTATTGGCAGCATGTTCAGAACCACTGTTTCTGAGGCTAATTCTTGAACCGTAAGTCATAGACGCTCGATCTTGGCGGCATTCGTCTCAGCGCCTGGCAATTAGTATAGAAGCACTGTTTCCCACTGTTTCTGAGGCTAATTCTTGAACCGTAAGTCTTAGACGCTTGATCTTGGCGGCATTCGTCTCAGCGCCTGGCAATTAGTATCGCTGCACTGTCTTTGACTTCTCTGGATGTTTTCCAGGCGAGCTATTCACAAGTAAATCCTAGACGCTCGATCTTGGTTGCTTTCGCTTTCGCGGCTGGCAGCAAAGTTCAGAACCATGTTTATGTGAATAACTTTTGAACCGTAAGTCACAGACGCTCGCTCTTGGCTGCATTCGTTTCAGCTCGTGGCAGCCAGTCTAAAAAACACTATCTTGGACTTCTCTGGATGTTTCCCAGACGAGCTATTGGCAGCATGTTTTGAACCACTGTTTCTGAGGCTAATTCTTGAACCGTAAGTCATAGACGCTCGATCTTGGCGGCATTCGTCTCAGCGCCTGGCAATTAGTATAGAAGCACTGTTTCCCACTGTTTCTGAGGCTAATTCTTGAACCGTAAGTCTTAGACGCTTGATCTTGGCGGCATTCGTCTCAGCGCCTGGCAATTAGTATGGAAGCACTATCTTTGACTTCTCTGGATGTTTCCCAGGCGAGCTATTGGCAGCATGTTCAGAACCACTGTTTCTGAGGCTAATTCTTGAACCGTAAGTCATAGACGCTCGATCTTGGCGGCATTCGTCTCAGCGCCTGGCAATTAGTATAGAAGCACTGTTTCCCACTGTTTCTGAGGCTAATTCTTGAACCGTAAGTCATAGACTCTCGATCTTGGCGGCATTCGTCTCAGCGCCTGGCAATTAGTATAGAAGCACTGTCTTTGACTTCACTGGATGTTTCCCAGGCGAGCTATTGACAAGTAAATCCTAGACGCTCGATCTTGGTTATTTTCGCTTTCGCGGCTGGCAGCAAAGTTCAGAACCATGTTTATGAGAATAACTTTTGAACCGTAAGTCACAGACGCTCGCTCTTGGCTGCATTCGTTTCAGCTCGTGGCAGCCAGTCTAAAAAAACACTATCTTGGACTTCTCTGGATGTTTCCCAGGCGAGCTATTGGCAGCATGTTTTGAACCACTGTTTCTGAGGCTAATTCTTGAACCGTAAGTCATAGACGCTCGATCTTGGCGGCATTCGTCTCAGCGCCTGGCAATTAGTATAGAAGCACTGTTTCCCACTGTTTCTGAGGCTAATTCTTGAACCGTAAGTCTTAGACGCTTGATCTTGGCGGCATTCGTCTCAGCGCCTGGCAATTAGTGGAGAAGCACTGTCTTTGACTTATCTGAAAGTTTCCCAGGCGAGCTATTCACAAGTAAATCCTAGACGCTCGATCTTGGTTACTTTCGCTTTCGCGGCTGGCAGCAAAGTTCAGAACCATGTTTCTGTGAATAACTCTTGAACCGTAAGTCACAGACGCTCGCTCTTGGCTGCATGCGTTTCAGCTCGTGGCAGCCAGTCTAAAAAAACACTATCTTGGACTTCTCTGGATGTTTCCCAGGCGAGCTATTGGCAGCATGTTCAGAACCACTGTTTCTGAGGCTAATTCTTGAACCGTAAGTCATAGACGCTCGATCTTGGCGGCATTCGTCTCAGCGCCTGGCAATTAGTATAGAAGCACTGTTTCCCACTGTTTCTGAGGCTAATTCTTGAACCGTAAGTCTTAGACGCTTGATCTTGGCGGCATTCGTCTCAGCGCCTGGCAATTAGTATCGCTGCACTGTCTTTGACTTCTCTGGATGTTTTCCAGGCGAGCTATTCACAAGTAAATCCTAGACGCTCGATCTTGGTTGCTTTCGCTTTCGCGGCTGGCAGCAAAGTTCAGAACCATGTTTATGTGAATAACTTTTGAACCGTAAGTCACAGACGCTCGCTCTTGGCTGCATGCGTTTCAGCTCGTGGCAGCCAGTCTAAAAAAACACTATCTTGGACTTCTCTGGATGTTTCCCAGGCGAGCTATTGGCAGCATGTTCAGAACCACTGTTTCTGAGGCTAATTCTTGAACCGTAAGTCATAGACGCTCGATCTTGGCGGCATTCGTCTCAGCGCCTGGCAATTAGTATAGAAGCACTGTTTCCCACTGTTTCTGAGGCTAATTCTTGAACCGTAAGTCTTAGACGCTTGATCTTGGCGGCATTCGTCTCAGCGCCTGGCAATTAGTATCGCTGCACTGTCTTTGACTTCTCTGGATGTTTTCCAGGCGAGCTATTCACAAGTAAATCTAGACGCTCGATCTTGGTTATTTCGCTTTCGCGGCTGGCAGCAAAGTTCAGAACCATGTTTCTGTGAATAACTCTTGAACCGTAAGTGACAGACGCTCGCTCTTGGCTGCATTCGTTTCAGCTCGTGGCAGTCAGTCTAAAAAACACTATCTTGGACTTCTCTGGATGTTTCCCAGACGAGCTATTGGCAGCATGTTTTGAACCACTGTTTCTGAGGCTAATTCTTGAACCGTAAGTCATAGACGCTCGATCTTGGCGGCATTCGTCTCAGCGCCTGGCAATTAGTATAGAAGCACTGTTTCCCACTGTTTCTGAGGCTAATTCTTGAACCGTAAGTCTTAGACGCTTGATCTTGGCGGCATTCGTCTCAGCGCCTGGCAATTAGTATAGAAGCACTGTCTTTGACTTCTCTGGATGTTTCCCAGGCGAGCTATTCACAAGTAAATCCTAGACGCTCGATCTTGGTTACTTTCGCTTTCGCGGCTGGCAGCAAAGTTCAGAACCATGTTTCTGTGAATAACTCTTGAATCGTAAGTCACAGACGCTCGCTCTTGGTTGCATTCGTTTCAGCTCGTGGCAGCCAGTCTAAAAAACACTATATTGGACTTCTCTGGATGTTTCCCAGGCGAGCTATTAGCAGCATGTTCAGAACCACTGTTTCTGAGGCTAATTCTTGAACCGTAAGTCATAGACGCTCGATCTTGGCGGCATTCGTCTCAGCGCCTGGCAATTAGTATAGAAGCACTGTTTCCCACTGTTTCTGAGGCTAATTCATGAACCGTAAGTCTTAGACGCTTGATCTTGGCGGCATTCGTCTCAGCGCCTGGCAATTAGTATAGAAGCACTGTCTTTGACTTCTCTGGATGTTTCCCAGGCGAGCTATTCACAAGTAAATCCTAGACGCTCGATCTTGGTTGCTTTCGCTTTCGCGGCTGGCAGCAAAGTTCAGAACCATGTTTATGTGAATAACTTTTGAACCGTAAGTCACAGACGCTCGCTCTTGGCTGCATGCGTTTCAGCTCGTGGCAGCCAGTCTAAAAAACACTATCTTGGACTTCTCTGGATGTTTCCCAGGCGAGCTATTGGCAGCATGTTCAGAACCACTGTTTCTGAGGCTAATTCTTGAACCGTAAGTCATAGACGCTCGATCTTGGCGGCATTCGTCTCAGCGCCTGGCAATTAGTATAGAAGCACTGTTTCCCACTGTTTCTGAGGCTAATTCTTGAACCGTAAGTCTTAGACGCTTGATCTTGGCGGCATTCGTCTCAGCGCCTGGCAATTAGTATCGCTGCACTGTCTTTGACTTCTCTGGATGTTTTCCAGGCGAGCTATTCACAAGTAAATCCTAGACGCTCGATCTTGGTTGCTTTCGCTTTCGCGGCTGGCAGCAAAGTTCAGAACCATGTTTATGTGAATAACTTTTGAACCGTAAGTCACAGACGCTCGCTCTTGGCTGCATTCGTTTCAGCTCGTGGCAGCCAGTCTAAAAAACACTATCTTGGACTTCTCTGGATGTTTCCCAGACGAGCTATTGGCAGCATGTTTTGAACCACTGTTTCTGAGGCTAATTCTTGAACCGTAAGTCATAGACGCTCGATCTTGGCGGCATTCGTCTCAGCGCCTGGCAATTAGTATAGAAGCACTGTTTCCCACTGTTTCTGAGGCTAATTCTTGAACCGTAAGTCTTAGACGCTTGATCTTGGCGGCATTCGTCTCAGCGCCTGGCAATTAGTATGGAAGCACTATCTTTGACTTCTCTGGATGTTTCCCAGCGAGCTATTGACAAGTAAATCCTAGACGCTCGATCTTGGTTACTTTCGCTTTCGCGGCTGGCAGCAAAGTTCAGAACCATGTTTCTGTGAATAACTCTTGAATCGTAAGTCACAGACGCTCGCTCTTGGCTGCATTCGTTTCAGCTCGTGGCAGCCAGTCTAAAAAAACACTATCTTGGACTTCTGTGGATGTTTCCCCGGCGAGCTATTGGCAGCATGTTCAAAACCACTGTTTCTGAGGCTAATTCTTGAACCGTAAGTCATAGACGCTCGATCTTGGCGGCATTCGTCTCAGCGCCTGGCAATTAGTATAGAAGCACTGTTTCCCACTGTTTCTGAGGCTAATTCTTGAACCGTAAGTCATAGACTCTCGATCTTGGCGGCATTCGTCTCAGCGCCTGGCAATTAGTATAGAAGCACTGTCTTTGACTTCACTGGATGTTTCCCAGGCGAGCTATTGACAAGTAAATCCTAGACGCTCGATCTTGGTTATTTTCGCTTTCGCGGCTGGCAGCAAAGTTCAGAACCATGTTTATGAGAATAACTTTTGAACCGTAAGTCACAGACGCTCGCTCTTGGCTGCATTCGTTTCAGCTCGTGGCAGCCAGTCTAAAAAAACACTATCTTGGACTTCTCTGGATGTTTCCCAGGCGAGCTATTGGCAGCATGTTCAGAACCACTGTTTCTGAGGCTAATTATTGAACCGTAAGTCATAGACGCTCGATCTTGGCGGCATTCGTCTCAGCGCCTGGCAATTAGTATAGAAGCACTGTCTTTGACTTCTCTGGATGTTTCCCAGGCGAGCTATTGACAAGTAAATCCTAGACGCTCGATCTTGGTTATTTTCGCTTTCGCGGCTGGCAGCAAAGTTCAGAACCATGTTTCTGTGAATAATTCTTGAACCGTAAGTGACAGACGCTCGCTCTGGGCTGCATTCGTTTCAGCTCGTGGCAGTCAGTCTAAAAAACACTATCTTGGACTTCTCTGGATGTTTCCCAGGCGAGCTATTGGCAGCATGTTTTGAACCACTGTTTCTGAGGCTAATTCTTGAACCGTAAGTCATAGACGCTCGATCTTGGCGGCATTCGTCTCAGCGCCTGGCAATTAGTATAGAAGCACTGTTTCCCACTGTTTCTGAGGCTAATTCTTGAACCGTAAGTCTTAGACGCTTGATCTTGGCGGCATTCGTCTCAGCGCCTGGCAATTAGTGGAGAAGCACTGTCTTTGACTTATCTGAAAGTTTCCCAGGCGAGCTATTCACAAGTAAATCCTAGACGCTCGATCTTGGTTACTTTCGCTTTCGCGGCTGGCAGCAAAGTTCAGAACCATGTTTCTGTGAATAACTCTTGAACCGTAAGTCACAGACGCTCGCTCTTGGCTGCATGCGTTTCAGCTCGTGGCAGCCAGTCTAAAAAAACACTATCTTGGACTTCTCTGGATGTTTCCCAGGCGAGCTATTGGCAGCATGTTCAGAACCACTGTTTCTGAGGCTAATTCTTGAACCGTAAGTCATAGACGCTCGATCTTGGCGGCATTCGTCTCAGCGCCTGGCAATTAGTATAGAAGCACTGTTTCCCACTGTTTCTGAGGCTAATTCTTGAACCGTAAGTCTTAGACGCTTGATCTTGGCGGCATTCGTCTCAGCGCCTGGCAATTAGTATCGCTGCACTGTCTTTGACTTCTCTGGATGTTTTCCAGGCGAGCTATTCACAAGTAAATCCTAGACGCTCGATCTTGGTTGCTTTCGCTTTCGCGGCTGGCAGCAAAGTTCAGAACCATGTTTATGTGAATAACTTTTGAACCGTAAGTCACAGACGCTCGCTCTTGGCTGCATGCGTTTCAGCTCGTGGCAGCCAGTCTAAAAAAACACTATCTTGGACTTCTCTGGATGTTTCCCAGGCGAGCTATTGGCAGCATGTTCAGAACCACTGTTTCTGAGGCTAATTCTTGAACCGTAAGTCATAGACGCTCGATCTTGGCGGCATTCGTCTCAGCGCCTGGCAATTAGTATAGAAGCACTGTTTCCCACTGTTTCTGAGGCTAATTCTTGAACCGTAAGTCTTAGACGCTTGATCTTGGCGGCATTCGTCTCAGCGCCTGGCAATTAGTATCGCTGCACTGTCTTTGACTTCTCTGGATGTTTTCCAGGCGAGCTATTCACAAGTAAATCCTAGACGCTCGATCTTGGTTATTTTCGCTTTCGCGGCTGGCAGCAAAGTTCAGAACCATGTTTCTGTGAATAACTCTTGAACCGTAAGTGACAGACGCTCGCTCTTGGCTGCATTCGTTTCAGCTCGTGGCAGTCAGTCTAAAAAACACTATCTTGGACTTCTCTGGATGTTTCCCAGACGAGCTATTGGCAGCATGTTTTGAACCACTGTTTCTGAGGCTAATTCTTGAACCGTAAGTCATAGACGCTCGATCTTGGCGGCATTCGTCTCAGCGCCTGGCAATTAGTATAGAAGCACTGTTTCCCACTGTTTCTGAGGCTAATTCTTGAACCGTAAGTCTTAGACGCTTGATCTTGGCGGCATTCGTCTCAGCGCCTGGCAATTAGTATAGAAGCACTGTCTTTGACTTCTCTGGATGTTTCCCAGGCGAGCTATTCACAAGTAAATCCTAGACGCTCGATCTTGGTTACTTTCGCTTTCGCGGCTGGCAGCAAAGTCAGAACCATGTTTCTGTGAATAACTCTTGAATCGTAAGTCACAGACGCTCGCTCTTGGTTGCATTCGTTTCAGCTCGTGGCAGCCAGTCTAAAAAACACTATATTGGACTTCTCTGGATGTTTCCCAGGCGAGCTATTAGCAGCATGTTCAGAACCACTGTTTCTGAGGCTAATTCTTGAACCGTAAGTCATAGACGCTCGATCTTGGCGGCATTCGTCTCAGCGCCTGGCAATTAGTATCGCTGCACTGTCTTTGACTTCTCTGGATGTTTTCCAGGCGAGCTATTCACAAGTAAATCCTAGACGCTCGATCTTGGTTGCTTTCGCTTTCGCGGCTGGCAGCAAAGTTCAGAACCATGTTTATGTGAATAACTTTTGAACCGTAAGTCACAGACGCTCGCTCTTGGCTGCATGCGTTTCAGCTCGTGGCAGCCAGTCTAAAAAAACACTATCTTGGACTTCTCTGGATGTTTCCCAGGCGAGCTATTGGCAGCATGTTCAGAACCACTGTTTCTGAGGCTAATTCTTGAACCGTAAGTCATAGACGCTCGATCTTGGCGGCATTCGTCTCAGCGCCTGGCAATTAGTATAGAAGCACTGTTTCCCACTGTTTCTGAGGCTAATTCTTGAACCGTAAGTCTTAGACGCTTGATCTTGGCGGCATTCGTCTCAGCGCCTGGCAATTAGTATCGCTGCACTGTCTTTGACTTCTCTGGATGTTTTCCAGGCGAGCTATTCACAAGTAAATCCTAGACGCTCGATCTTGGTTGCTTTCGCTTTCGCGGCTGGCAGCAAAGTTCAGAACCATGTTTATGTGAATAACTTTTGAACCGTAAGTCACAGACGCTCGCTCTTGGCTGCATTCGTTTCAGCTCGTGGCAGCCAGTCTAAAAAACACTATCTTGGACTTCTCTGGATGTTTCCCAGACGAGCTATTGGCAGCATGTTTTGAACCACTGTTTCTGAGGCTAATTCTTGAACCGTAAGTCATAGACGCTCGATCTTGGCGGCACTCGTCTCAGCGCCTGGCAAATTAGTATAGAAGCACTGTTTCCCACTGTTTCTGAGGCTAATTCTTGAACCGTAAGTCTTAGACGCTTGATCTTGGCGGCATTCGTCTCAGCGCCTGGCAATTAGTATAGAAGCACTGTCTTTGACTTCTCTGGATGTTTCCCAGGCGAGCTATTCACAAGTAAATCCTAGACGCTCGATCTTGGTTACTTTCGCTTTCGCGGCTGGCAGCAAAGTTCAGAACCATGTTTCCTGTGAATAACTCTTGAATCGTAAGTCACAGACGCTCGCTCTTGGTTGCATTCGTTTCCAGCTCGTGGCAGCCAGTCTAAAAAACACTATATTGGACTTCTCTGGATGTTTCCCAGGCGAGCTATTAGCAGCATGTTCAGAACCACTGTTTCTGAGGCTAATTCTTGAACCGTAAGTCATAGACGCTCGATCTTGGCGGCATTCGTCTCAGCGCCTGGCAATTAGTATAGAAGCACTGTTTCCCACTGTTTCTGAGGCTAATTCTTGAACCGTAAGTCTTAGACGCTTGATCTTGGCGGCATTCGTCTCAGCGCCTGGCAATTAGTATAGCTGCACTGTCTTTGACTTCTCTGGATGTTTTCCAGGCGAGCTATTCACAAGTAAATCCTAGACGCTCGATCTTGGTTGCTTTCGCTTTCGCGGCTGGCAGCAAAGTTCAGAACCATGTTTATGTGAATAACTTTTGAACCGTAAGTCACAGACGCTCGCTCTTGGCTGCATTCGTTTCAGCTCGTGGCAGCCAGTCTAAAAAAAACACTATCTTGGACTTCTCTGGATGTTTCCCAGGCGAGCTATTGGCAGCATGTTCAGAACCACTGTTTCTGAGGCTAATTCTTGAACCGTAAGTCATAGACGCTCGATCTTGGCGGCATTCGTCTCAGCGCCTGGCAATTAGTATAGAAGCACTGTTTCCCACTGTTTTCTGAGGCTAATTCTTGAACCGTAAGTCTTAGACGCTTGATCTTGGCGGCATTCGTCTCAGCGCCTGGCAATTAGTATAGCTGCACTGTCTTTGACTTCTCTGGATGTTTTCCAGGCGAGCTATTCACAAGTAAATCCTAGACGCTCGATCTTGGTTGCTTTCGCTTTCGCGGCTGGCAGCAAAGTTCAGAACCATGTTTATGTGAATAACTTTTGAACCGTAAGTCACAGACGCTCGCTCTTGGCTGCATTCGTTTCAGCTCGTGGCAGCCAGTCTAAAAAAAACACTATCTTGGACTTCTCTGGATGTTTCCCAGGCGAGCTATTGGCAGCATGTTCAGAACCACTGTTTCTGAGGCTAATTCTTGAACCGTAAGTCATAGACGCTCGATCTTGGCGGCATTCGTCTCAGCGCCTGGCAATTAGTATAGAAGCACTGTCTTTGACTTCTCTGGATGTTTCCCAGGCGAGCTATTGACAAGTAAATCCTAGACGCTCGATCTTGGTTACTTTCGCTTTCGCGGCTGGCAGCAAAGTTCAGAACCATGTTTCTGTGAATAACTCTTGAATCGTAAGTCACAGACGCTCGCTCTTGGTTGCATTCGTTTCAGCTCGTGGCAGCCAGTCTAAAAAACACTATATTGGACTTCTCTGGATGTTTCCCAGGCGAGCTATTAGCAGCATGTTCAGAACCACTGTTTCTGAGGCTAATTCTTGAACCGTAAGTCATAGACCCTCGATCTTGGCGGCATTCGTCTCAGCGCCTGGCAATTAGTATAGAAACACTGTTTCCCACTGTTTCTGAGGCTAATTGTTGAACCGTAAGTCTTAGACGCTTGATCTTGGCGGCATTCGTCTCAGCGCCTGGCAATTAGTATAGAAGCACTGTCTTTGACTTCTCTGGATTTTTCCCAGGCGAGCTATTCACAAGTAAATCCTAGACGCTCGATCTTGGTTACTTTCGCTTTCGCGGCTGGCAGCAAAGTTCAGAACCATGTTTCTGTGAATAACTCTTGAACCGTAAGTCACAGACGCTCGCTCTTGGCTGCATTCGTTTCAGCTCGTGGCAGCCAGTCTAAAAAAACACTATCTTGGACTTCTGTGGATGTTTCCCCGGCGAGCTATTGGCAGCATGTTCAAAACCACTGTTTCTGAGGCTAATTCTTGAACCGTAAGTCATAGACGCTCGATCTTGGCGGCATTCGTCTCAGCGCCTGGCAATTAGTATAGAAGCACTGTTTCCCACTGTTTCTGAGGCTAATTCTTGAACCGTAAGTCTTAGACGCTTGATCTTGGCGGCATTCGTCTCAGCGCCTGGCAATTAGTATGGAAGCACTATCTTTGACTTCTCTGGATGTTTCCCAGGCGAGCTATTGACAAGTAAATCCTAGACGCTCGATCTTGGTTATTTTCGCTTTCGCGGCTGGCAGCAAAGTTCAGAACCATGTTTCTGTGAATAACTCTTGAACCGTAAGTGACAGACGCTCGCTCTTGGCTGCATTCGTTTCAGCTCGTGGCAGTCAGTCTAAAAAACACTATCTTGGACTTCTCTGGATGTTTCCCAGGCGAGCTATTGGCAGCATGTTTAGAACCACTGTTTCTGAGGCTAATTCTTGAACCGTAAGTCATAGACGCTCGATCTTGGCGGCATTCGTCTCAGCACCTGGAAATTAGTATAGAAGCACTGTTTCCCACTGTTTCTGAGGCTAATTCTTGAACCGTAAGTCATAGACGCTCGATCTTGGCGGCATTCGTCTCAGCGCCTGGCAATTAGTATAGAAGCACTGTCTTTGACTTCACTGGATGTTTCCCAGGCGAGCTATTGACAAGTAAATCCTAGACGCTCGATCTTGGTTATTTTCGCTTTCGCGGCTGGCAGCAAAGTTCAGAACCATGTTTCTGTGAATAACTCTTGAACCGTAAGTGACAGACGCTCGCTCTTGGCTGCATTCGTTTCAGCTCGTGGCAGCCAGTCTAAAAAACACTATCTTGGACTTCTCTGGATGTTTCCCAGGCGAGCTATTGGCAGCATGTTCAGAACCACTGTTTCTGAGGCTAATTCTTGAACCGTAAGTCATAGACGCTCGATCTTGGCGGCATTCGTCTCAGCGCCTGGCAATTAGTATAGAAGCACTGTTTCCCACTGTTTCTGAGGCTAATTCTTGAACCGTAAGTCTTAGACGCTTGATCTTGGCGGCATTCGTCTCAGCGCCTGGCAATTAGTATAGCTGCACTGTCTTTGACTTCTCTGGATGTTTTCCAGGCGAGCTATTCACAAGTAAATCCTAGACGCTCGATCTTGGTTGCTTTCGCTTTCGCGGCTGGCAGCAAAGTTCAGAACCATGTATATGTGAATAACTTTTGAACCGTAAGTCACAGACGCTCGCTCTTGGCTGCATGCGTTTCAGCTCGTGGCAGCCAGTCTAAAAAAACACTATCTTGGACTTCTCTGGATGTTTCCCAGGCGAGCTATTGGCAGCATGTTCAGAACCACTGTTTCTGAGGCTAATTCTTGAACCGTAAGTCATAGACGCTCGATCTTGGCGGCATTCGTCTCAGCGCATGGCAATTAGTATAGAAGCACTGTTTCCCACTGTTTCTGAGGCTAATTCTTGAACCGTAAGTCATAGACGCTCGATCTTGGCGGCATTCGTCTCAGCGCCTGGCAATTAGTATAGAAGCACTGTCTTTGACTTCTCTGGATGTTTCCCAGGCGAGCTATTGACAAGTAAATCCTAGACGCTCGATCTTGGTTACTTTCGCTTTCGCGGCTGGCAGCAAAGTTCAGAACCATGTTTCTGTGAATAACTCTTGAACCGTAAGTGACAGCCGCTCGCTCTTGGCTGCATTCGTTTCAGCTCGTGGCAGCCAGTCTAAAAAACACTATCTTGGACTTCTCTGGATGTTTCCCAGGCGAGCTATTGGCAGCATGTTCAGAACAACTGTTTCTGAGGCTAATTCTTGAACCGTAAGTCATAGACGCTCGATCTTGGCGGCATTCGTCTCAGCGCATGGCAATTAGTATAGAAGCACTGTTTCCCACTGTTTCTGAGGCTAATTCTTGAACCGTAAGTCTTAGACGCTTGATCTTGGCGGCATTCGTCTCAGCGCCTGGCAATTAGTATAGCTGCACTGTCTTTGACTTCTCTGGATGTTTTCCAGGCGAGCTATTCACAAGTAAATCCTAGACGCTCGATCTTGGTTGCTTTGGCTTTCGCGGCTGGCAGCA
This sequence comes from Rhinoderma darwinii, assembly GCF_050947455.1. Lineage (NCBI taxonomy): Eukaryota > Metazoa > Chordata > Amphibia > Anura > Rhinodermatidae > Rhinoderma > Rhinoderma darwinii. Next base: position 39,253 of record NW_027463746.1, on the reverse strand, counting down.
AAGTTCAGAACCATGTTTATGTGAATAACTTTTGAACCGTAAGTCACAGACGCTCGCTCTTGGCTGCATTCGTTTCAGCTCGTGGCAGCCAGTCTAAAAAAAACACTATCTTGGACTTCTCTGGATGTTTCCCAGGCGAGCTATTGGCAGCATGTTCAGAACCACTGTTTCTGAGGCTAATTATTGAACCGTAAGTCATAGACGCTCGATCTTGGCGGCATTCGTCTCAGCGCCTGGCAATTAGTATAGAAGCACTGTTTCCCACTGTTTCTGAGGCTAATTCTTGAACCGTAAGTCTTAGACGCTTGATCTTGGCGGCATTCGTCTCAGCGCCTGGCAATTAGCATAGAAGCACTGTCTTTGACTTATCTGAAAGTTTCCCAGGCGAGCTATTCACAAGTAAATCCTAGACGCTCGATCTTGGTTACTTTCGCTTTCGCGGCTGGCAGCAAAGTACAGAACCATGTTTCTGTGAATAACTCTTGAACCGTAAGTCACAGACGCTCGCTCTTGGCTGCATTCGTTTCAGCTCGTGGCAGCCAGTCTAAAAAAACACTATCTTGGACTTCTCTGGATGTTTCCCAGGCGAGCTATTGGCAGCATGTTCAAAACCACTGTTTCTGAGGCTAATTCTTGAACCGTAAGTCATAGACGCTCGATCTTGGCGGCATTCGTCTCAGCGCCTGGCAATTAGCATAGAAGCACTGTCTTTGACTTATCTGAAAGTTTCCCAGGCGAGCTATTGACAAGTAAATCCTAGACGCTCGATCTTGGTTACTTTCGCTTTCGCGGCTGGCAGCAAAGTTTAGAACCATGTTTCTGTGAATAACTCTTGAACCGTAAGTCACAGACGCTCGCTCTTGGCTGCATTCGTTTCAGCTCGTGGCAGCCAGTCTAAAAAAACACTATCTTGGACTTCTCTGGATGTTTCCCAGGCGAGCTATTGGCAGCATGTTCAGAACCACTGTTTCTGAGGCTAATTCTTGAACCGTAAGTCATAGACGCTCGATCTTGGCGGCATTCGTCTCAGCGCCTGGCAATTAGTATAGAAGCACTGTTTCCCACTGTTTCTGAGGCTAATTCTTGAACCGTAAGTCATAGACGCTCGATCTTGGCGGCATTCGTCTCAGCGCCTGGCAATTAGTATAGAAGCACTGTTTCCCACTGTTTCTGAGGCTAATTCTTGAACCGTAAGTCTTAGACGCTTGATCTTGGCGGCATTCGTCTCAGCGCCTGGCAATTAGTATAGAAGCACTGTCTTTGACTTCTCTGGATGTTTCCCAGGCGAGCTATTCACAAGTAAATCCTAGACGCTCGATCTTGGTTACTTTCGCTTTCGCGTCTGGCAGCAAAGTTCAGAACCATGTTTCTGTGAATAACTCTTGAATCGTAAGTCACAGACGCTCGCTCTTGGTTGCATTCGTTTCAGCTCGTGGCAGCCAGTCTAAAAAACACTATATTGGACTTCTCTGGATGCTTCCCAGGCGAGCTATTAGCAGCATGTTCAGAACCACTGTTTCTGAGGCTAATTCTTGAACCGTAAGTCTTAGACGCTTGATCTTGGCGGCATTCGTCTCAGCGCCTGGCAATTAGTATAGAAGCACTTTTTCCACTGTTTCTGAGGCTAATTCTTGAACCGTAAGTCTTAGACGCTTGATCTTGGCGGCATTCGTCTCAGCGCCTGGCAATTAGTATAGAAGCACTGTCTTTGACTTATCTGAAAGTTTCCCAGGCGAGCTATTCACAAGTAAATCCTAGACGCTCGATCTTGGTTACTTTCGCTTTCGCGGCTGGCAGCAAAGTTCAGAACCATGTTTCTGTGAATAACTCTTGAACCGTAAGTCACAGACGCTCGCTCTTGGCTGCATTCGTTTCAGCTCGTGGCAGCCAGTCTAAAAAACACTATCTTGGACTTCTCTGGATATTTCCCAGGCGAGCTATTGGCAGCATGTTCAGAACCACTGTTTCTGAGGCTAATTCTTGAACCGTAAGTCTTAGACGCTTGATCTTGGCGGCATTCGTCTCAGCGCCTGGCAATTAGTATAGAAGCACTGTCTTTGACTTCTCTGGATGTTTCCCAGGCGAGCTATTCACAAGTAAATCCTAGACGCTCGATCTTGGTTACTTTCGCTTTCGCGGCTGGCAGCAAAGTTCAGAACCATGTTTCTGTGAATAACTCTTGAACCGTAAGTCACAGACGCTCGCTCTTGGCTCCATTCGTTTCAGCTCGTGGCAGCCAGTCTAAAAAAACACTATCTTGGACTTCTCTGGATGTTTCCCAGGCGAGCTATTGGCAGCATGTTCAGAACCACTGTTTCTGAGGCTAATTCTTGAACCGTAAGTCATAGACGCTCGATCTTGGCGGCATTCGTCTCAGCGCCTGGCAATTAGTATAGAAGCACTGTTTCCCACTGTTTCTGAGGCTAATTCTTGAACCGTAAGTCATAGACGCTCGATCTTGGCGGCATTCGTCTCAGCGCCTGGCAATTAGTATAGAAGCACTGTCTTTGACTTCTCTGGATGTTTCCCAGGCGAGCTATTGACAAGTAAATCCTAGACGCTCGATCTTGGTTATTTTCGCTTTCGCGGCTGGCAGCAAAGTTCCGAACCATATTTCTGTGAATAACTCTTGAACCGTAAGTCACAGACGCTCGCTCTTGGTTGCATTCGTTTCAGCTCGTGGCAGCCAGTCTAAAAAACACTATATTGGACTTCTCTGGATGTTTCCCAGGCGAGCTATTAGCAGCATGTTCAGAACCACTGTTTCTGAGGCTAATTCTTGAACCGTAAGTCATAGACGCTCGATCTTGGCGGCATTCGTCTCAGCGCCTGGCAATTAGTATAGAAGCACTGTTTCCCACTGTTTCTGAGGCTAATTCTTGAACCGTAAGTCTTAGACGCTTGATCTTGGCGGCATTCGTCTCAGCGCCTGGCAATTAGTATAGAAGCACTGTCTTTGACTTCTCTGGATGTTTCCCAGGCGAGCTATTCACAAGTAAATCCTAGACGCTCGATCTTGGTTACTTTCGCTTTCGCGTCTGGCAGCAAAGTTCAGAACCATGTTTCTGTGAATAACTCTTGAATCGTAAGTCACAGACGCTCGCTCTTGGTTGCATTCGTTTCAGCTCGTGGCAGCCAGTCTAAAAAACACTATATTGGACTTCTCTGGATGCTTCCCAGGCGAGCTATTAGCAGCATGTTCAGAACCACTGTTTCTGAGGCTAATTCTTGAACCGTAAGTCTTAGACGCTTGATCTTGGCGGCATTCGTCTCAGCGCCTGGCAATTAGTATAGAAGCACTGTCTTTGACTTCTCTGGATGTTTCCCAGGCGAGCTATTCACAAGTAAATCCTAGACGCTCGATCTTGGTTACTTTCGCTTTCGCGGCTGGCAGCAAAGTTCAGAACCATGTTTCTGTGAATAACTCTTGAACCGTAAGTCACAGACTCTCGCTCTGGGCTGCATTCGTTTCAGCTCGTGGCAGCCAGTCTAAAAAACACTATCTTGGACTTCTCTGGATGTTTCCCAGGCGAGCTATTGGCAGCATGTTCAGAACCACTGTTTCTGAGGCTAATTCTTGAACCGTAAGTCATAGACGCTCGATCTTGGCGGCATTCGTCTCAGCGCCTGGCAATTAGTATAGAAGCACTGTTTCCCACTGTTTCTGAGGCTAATTCTTGAACCGTAAGTCTTAGACGCTTGATCTTGGCGGCATTCGTCTCAGCGCCTGGCAATTAGTATAGCTGCACTGTCTTTGACTTCTCTGGATGTTTTCCAGGCGAGCTATTCACAAGTAAATCCTAGACGCTCGATCTTGGTTGCTTTCGCTTTCGCGGCTGGCAGCAAAGTTCAGAACCATGTTTATGTGAATAACTTTTGAACCGTAAGTCACAGACGCTCGCTCTTGGCTGCATTCGTTTCAGCTCGTGGCAGCCAGTCTAAAAAAACACTATCTTGGACTTCTCTGGATGTTTCCCAGGCGAGCTATTGGCAGCATGTTCAAAACCACTGTTTCTGAGGCTAATTCTTGAACCGTAAGTCATAGACGCTCGATCTTGGCGGCATTCGTCTCAGCGCCTGGCAATTAGTATAGAAGCACTGTTTCCCACTGTTTCTGAGGCTAATTCTTGAACCGTAAGTCTTAGACGCTTGATCTTGGCGGCATTCGTCTCAGCGCCTGGCAATTAGTATAGAAGCACTGTCTTTGACTTATCTGAAAGTTTCCCAGGCGAGCTATTCACAAGTAAATCCTAGACGCTCGATCTTGGTTACTTTCGCTTTCGCGGCTGGCAGCAAAGTTCAGAACCATGTTTCTGTGAATAACTCTTGAACCGTAAGTCACAGACGCTCGCTCTTGGCTGCATTCGTTTCAGCTCGTGGCAGCCAGTCTAAAAAAACACTATCTTGGACTTCTCTGGATGTTTCCCAGGCGAGCTATTGGCAGCATGTTCAGAACCACTGTTTCTGAGGCTAATTCTTGAACCGTAAGTCTTAGACGCTTGATCTTGGCGGCATTCGTCTCAGCGCCTGGCAATTAGTATAGAAGCACTGTCTTTGACTTCTCTGGATGTTTCCCAGGCGAGCTATTCACAAGTAAATCCTAAACGCTCGATCTTGGTTACTTTCGCTTTCGCGGCTGGCAGCAAAGTTCAGAACCATGTTTCTGTGAATAACTCTTGAACCGTAAGTCACAGACGCTCGCTCTTGGCTGCATTCGTTTCAGCTCGTAGCAGCCAGTCTAAAAAAACACTATCTTGGACTTCTCTGGATGTTTCCCAGGCGAGCTATTGGCAGCATGTTGAAAACCACTGTTTCTGAGGCTAATTCTTGAACCGTAAGTCATAGACGCTCGATCTTGGCGGCATTCGTCTCAGCGCCTGGCAATTAGTATAGAAGCACTGTTTCCCACTGTTTCTGAGGCTAATTCTTGAACCGTAAGTCTTAGACGCTTGATCTTGGCGGCATTCGTCTCAGCGCCTGGCAATTAGTATAGAAGCACTGTCTTTGACTTATCTGAAAGTTTCCCAGGCGAGCTATTCACAAGTAAATCCTAGACGCTCGATCTTGGTTACTTTCGCTTTCGCGGCTGGCAGCAAAGTTCAGAACCATGTTTCTGTGAATAACTCTTGAACCGTAAGTCACAGACGCTCGCTCTTGGCTGCATTCGTTTCAGCTCGTGGCAGCCAGTCTAAAAAACACTATCTTGGACTTCTCTGGATATTTCCCAGGCGAGCTATTGGCAGCATGTTCAGAACCACTGTTTCTGAGGCTAATTCTTGAACCGTAAGTCTTAGACGCTTGATCTTGGCGGCATTCGTCTCAGCGCCTGGCAATTAGTATAGAAGCACTGTCTTTGACTTCTCTGGATGTTTCCCAGGCGAGCTATTCACAAGTAAATCCTAGACGCTCGATCTTGGTTACTTTCGCTTTCGCGGCTGGCAGCAAAGTTCAGAACCATGTTTCTGTGAATAACTCTTGAACCGTAAGTCACAGACGCTCGCTCTTGGCTCCATTCGTTTCAGCTCGTGGCAGCCAGTCTAAAAAACACTATCTTGGACTTCTCTGGATGTTTCCCAGGCGAGCTATTGGCAGCATGTTCAGAACCACTGTTTCTGAGGCTAATTCTTGAACCGTAAGTCACAGACGCTCGATCTTGGCGGCATTCGTCTCAGCGCCTGGCAATTAGTATAGAAGCACTGTTTCCCACTGTTTCTGAGGCTAATTCTTGAACCGTAAGTCATAGACGCTCGATCTTGGCGGCATTCGTCTCAGCGCCTGGCAATTAGTATAGAAGCACTGTCTTTGACTTCTCTGGATGTTTCCCAGGCGAGCTATTGACAAGTAAATCCTAGACGCTCGATCTTGGTTATTTTCGCTTTCGCGGCTGGCAGCAAAGTTCAGAACCATGTTTCTGTGAATAACTCTTGAACCGTAAGTGACAGACGCTCGCTCTTGGCTGCATTCGTTTCAGCTCGTGGCAGTCAGTCTAAAAAACACTATCTTGGACTTCTCTGGATGTTTCCCAGACGAGCTATTGGCAGCATGTTTAGAACCACTGTTTCTGAGGCTAATTCTTGAACCGTAAGTCATAGACGCTCGATCTTGGCGGTATTCGTCTCAGCACCTGGAAATTAGTATAGAAGCACTGTTTCCCACTGTTTCTGAGGCTAATTCTTGAACCGTAAGTCATAGACTCTCGATCTTGGCGGCATTCGTCTCAGCGCCTGGCAATTAGTATAGAAGCACTGTCTTTGACTTCACTGGATGTTTCCCAGGCGAGCTATTGACAAGTAAATCCTAGACGCTCGATCTTGGTTATTTTCGCTTTCGCGGCTGGCAGCAAAGTTCAGAACCATGTTTCTGTGAATCACTCTTGAACCGTAAGTCACAGACGCTCGCTCTTGGCTGCATTCGTTTCAGCTCGTGGCAGCCAGTCTAAAAAAAACACTATCTTGGACTTCTCTGGATGTTTCCCAGGCGAGCTATTGGCAGCATGTTCAGAACCACTGTTTCTGAGGCTAATTCTTGAACCGTAAGTCATAGACGCTCGATCTTGGCGGCATTCGTCTCAGCGCCTGGCAATTAGTATGGAAGCACTGTCTTTGACTTCTCTGGATGTTTCCCAGGCGAGCTATTGACAAGTAAATCCTAGACGCTCGATCTTGGTTACTTTCGCTTTCGCGGCTGGCAGCAAAGTTCAGAACCATGTTTATGTGAATAACTTTTGAACCGTAAGTCACAGACGCTCGCTCTTGGCTGCATTCGTTTCAGCTCGTGGCAGCCAGTCTAAAAAAACACTATCTTGGACTTCTCTGGATGTTTCCCAGGCGAGCTATTGGCAGCATGTTCAAAACCACTGTTTCTGAGGCTAATTCTTGAACCGTAAGTCATAGACGCTCGATCTTGGCGGCATTCGTCTCAGCGCCTGGCAATTAGTATAGAAGCACTGTCTTTGACTTCTCTGGATGTTTCCCAGGCGAGCTATTCACAAGTAAATCCTAAACGCTCGATCTTGGTTACTTTCGCTTTCGCGGCTGGCAGCAAAGTTCAGAACCATGTTTCTGTGAATAACTCTTGAACCGTAAGTCACAGACGCTCGCTCTTGGCTGCATTCGTTTCAGCTCGTGGCAGCCAGTCTAAAAAAACACTATCTTGGACTTCTCTGGATGTTTCCCAGGCGAGCTATTGGCAGCATGTTGAAAACCACTGTTTCTGAGGCTAATTCTTGAACCGTAAGTCATAGACGCTCGATCTTGGCGGCATTCGTCTCAGCGCCTGGCAATTAGTATAGAAGCACTGTTTCCCACTGTTTCTGAGGCTAATTCTTGAACCGTAAGTCTTAGACGCTTGATCTTGGCGGCATTCGTCTCAGCGCCTGGCAATTAGTATAGAAGCACTGTCTTTGACTTATCTGAAAGTTTCCCAGGCGAGCTATTCACAAGTAAATCCTAGACGCTCGATCTTGGTTACTTTCGCTTTCGCGGCTGGCAGCAAAGTTCAGAACCATGTTTCTGTGAATAACTCTTGAACCGTAAGTCACAGACGCTCGCTCTTGGCTGCATTCGTTTCAGCTCGTGGCAGCCAGTCTAAAAAACACTATCTTGGACTTCTCTGGATATTTCCCAGGCGAGCTATTGGCAGCATGTTCAGAACCACTGTTTCTGAGGCTAATTCTTGAACCGTAAGTCTTAGACGCTTGATCTTGGCGGCATTCGTCTCAGCGCCTGGCAATTAGTATAGAAGCACTGTCTTTGACTTCTCTGGATGTTTCCCAGGCGAGCTATTCACAAGTAAATCCTAGACGCTCGATCTTGGTTACTTTCGCTTTCGCGGCTGGCAGCAAAGTTCAGAACCATGTTTCTGTGAATAACTCTTGAACCGTAAGTCACAGACGCTCGCTCTTGGCTCCATTCGTTTCAGCTCGTGGCAGCCAGTCTAAAAAACACTATCTTGGACTTCTCTGGATGTTTCCCAGGCGAGCTATTGGCAGCATGTTCAGAACCACTGTTTCTGAGGCTAATTCTTGAACCGTAAGTCATAGACGCTCGATCTTGGCGGCATTCGTCTCAGCGCCTGGCAATTAGTATAGAAGCACTGTTTCCCACTGTTTCTGAGGCTAATTCTTGAACCGTAAGTCATAGACGCTCGATCTTGGCGGCATTCGTCTCAGCGCCTGGCAATTAGTATAGAAGCACTGTCTTTGACTTCTCTGGATGTTTCCCAGGCGAGCTATTGACAAGTAAATCCTAGACGCTCGATCTTGGTTATTTTCGCTTTCGCGGCTGGCAGCAAAGTTCAGAACCATGTTTCTGTGAATAACTCTTGAACCGTAAGTGACAGACGCTCGCTCTTGGCTGCATTCGTTTCAGCTCGTGGCAGTCAGTCTAAAAAACACTATCTTGGACTTCTCTGGATGTTTCCCAGACGAGCTATTGGCAGCATGTTTAGAACCACTGTTTCTGAGGCTAATTCTTGAACCGTAAGTCATAGACGCTCGATCTTGGCGGTATTCGTCTCAGCACCTGGAAATTAGTATAGAAGCACTGTTTCCCACTGTTTCTGAGGCTAATTCTTGAACCGTAAGTCATAGACTCTCGATCTTGGCGGCATTCGTCTCAGCGCCTGGCAATTAGTATAGAAGCACTGTCTTTGACTTCACTGGATGTTTCCCAGGCGAGCTATTGACAAGTAAATCCTAGACGCTCGATCTTGGTTATTTTCGCTTTCGCGGCTGGCAGCAAAGTTCAGAACCATGTTTCTGTGAATCACTCTTGAACCGTAAGTCACAGACGCTCGCTCTTGGCTGCATTCGTTTCAGCTCGTGGCAGCCAGTCTAAAAAAAACACTATCTTGGACTTCTCTGGATGTTTCCCAGGCGAGCTATTGGCAGCATGTTCAGAACCACTGTTTCTGAGGCTAATTCTTGAACCGTAAGTCATAGACGCTCGATCTTGGCGGCATTCGTCTCAGCGCCTGGTAATTAGTATGGAAGCACTGTCTTTGACTTCTCTGGATGTTTCCCAGGCGAGCTATTGACAAGTAAATCCTAGACGCTCGATCTTGGTTACTTTCGCTTTCGCGGCTGGCAGCAAAGTTCAGAACCATGTTTCTGTGAATAACTCTTGAACCGTAAGTCACAGACGCTGGCTCTTGGCTGCATTCGTTTCAGCTCGTGGCAGCCAGTCTAAAAAAAACACTATCTTGGACTTCTCTGTATGTTTCCCAGGCGAGCTATTGGCAGCATGTTCAAAACCACTGTTTCTGAGGCTAATTCTTGAACCGTAAGTCATAGACGCTCGATCTTGGCGGCATTCGTCTCAGCGCCTGGCAATTAGTATAGAAGCACTGTTTCCCACTGTTTCTGAGGCTAATTCTTGAACCGTAAGTCTTAGACGCTTGATCTTGGCGGCATTCGTCTCAGCGCCTGGCAATTAGTATAGAAGCACTGTCTTTGACTTATCTGAAAGTTTCCCAGGCGAGCTATTCACAAGTAAATCCTAGACGCTCGATCTTGGTTACTTTCGCTTTCGCGGCTGGCAGCAAAGTTCAGAACCATGTTTCTGTGAATAACTCTTGAACCGTAAGTGACAGACGCTCGCTCTTGGCTGCATTCGTTTCAGCTCGTGGCAGCCAGTCTAAAAAACACTATCTTGGACTTCTCTGGATGTTTCCCATGCGAGCTATTGGCAGGATGTTCAGAACCACTGTTTCTGAGGCTAATTCTTGAACCGTAAGTCATAGACGCTCGATCTTGGCGGCATTCGTCTCAGCGCCTGGCAATTAGTATAGAAGCACTGTTTCCCACTGTTTCTGAGGCTAATTCTTGAACCGTAAGTCTTAGACGCTTGATCTTGGCGGCATTCGTCTCAGCGCCTGGCAATTAGTATAGCTGCACTATCTTTGACTTCTCTGGATGTTTTCCAGGCGAGCTATTCACAAGTAAATCCTAGACGCTCGATCTTGGTTGCTTTCGCTTTCGCGGCTGGCAGCAAAGTTCAGAACCATGTTTATGTGAATAACTTTTGAACCGTAAGTCACAGACGCTCGCTCTTGGCTGCATTCGTTTCAGCTCGTGGCAGCCAGTCTAAAAAAAACACTATCTTGGACTTCTCTGGATGTTTCCCAGGCGAGCTATTGGCAGCATGTTCAGAACCACTGTTTCTGAGGCTAATTCTTGAACCGTAAGTCATAGACGCTCGATCTTGGCGGCATTCGTCTCAGCACCTGGCAATTAGTATAGAAGCACTGTCTTTGACTTCTCTGGATGTTTCCCAGGCGAGCTATTGACAAGTAAATCCTAGACGCTCGATCTTGGTTATTTTCGCTTTCGCGGCTGGCAGCAAAGTTCCGAACCATGTTTCTGTGAATAACTCTTGAACCGTAAGTCACAGACGCTCGCTCTTGGTTGCATTCGTTTCAGCTCGTGGCAGCCAGTCTAAAAAACACTATATTGGACTTCTCTGGATGTTTCCCAGGCGAGCTATTAGCAGCATGTTCAGAACCACTGTTTCTGAGGCTAATTCTTGAACCGTAAGTCATAGACGCTCGATCTTGGCGGCATTCGTCTCAGCGCCTGGCAATTAGTATAGAAGCACTGTTTCCCACTGTTTCTGAGGCTAATTCTTGAACCGTAAGTCTTAGACGCTTGATCTTGGCGGCATTCGTCTCAGCGCCTGGCAATTAGTATAGCTGCACTGTCTTTGACTTCTCTGGATGTTTTCCAGGCGAGCTATTCACAAGTAAATCCTAGACGCTCGATCTTGGTTGCTTTCGCTTTCGCGGCTGGCAGCAAAGTTCAGAACCATGTTTATGTGAATAACTTTTGAACCGTAAGTCACAGACGCTCGCTCTTTGCTGCATTCGTTTCAGCTCGTGGCAGCCAGTCTAAAAAAAACACTATCTTGGACTTCTCTGGATGTTTCCCAGGCGAGCTATTGGCAGCATGTTTTGAACCACTGTTTCTGAGGCTAATTCTTGAACCGTAAGTCATAGACGCTCGATCTTGGCGGCATTCGTCTCAGCGCCTGGCAATTAGTATAGAAGCACTGTTTCCCACTGTTTCTGAGGCTAATTCTTGAACCGTAAGTCTTAGACGCTTGATCTTGGCGGCATTCGTCACAGCGCCTGGCAATTAGTATAGAAGCACTGTCTTTGACTTCTCTGGATGTTTCCCAGGCGAGCTATTCACAAGTAAATCCTAGACGCTCGATCTTGGTTACTTTCGCTTTCGCGGCTGGCAGCAAAGTTCAGAACCATGTTTCTGTGAATAACTCTTGAATCGTAAGTCACAGACGCTCGCTCTTGGTTGCATTCGTTTCAGCTCGTGGCAGCCAGTCTAAAAAACACTATATTGGACTTCTCTGGATGTTTCCCAGGCGAGCTATTAGCAGCATGTTCAGAACCACTGTTTCTGAGGCTAATTCTTGAACCGTAAGTCATAGACGCTCGATCTTGGCGGCATTCGTCTCAGCGCCTGGCAATTAGTATAGAAGCACTGTTTCCCACTGTTTCTGAGGCTAATTCTTGAACCGTAAGTCTTAGACGCTTGATCTTGGCGGCATTCGTCTCAGCGCCTGGCAATTAGTATAGCTGCACTGTCTTTGACTTCTCTGGATGTTTTCCAGGCGAGCTATTCACAAGTAAATCCTAGACGCTCGATCTTGGTTGCTTTCGCTTTCGCGGCTGGCAGCAAAGTTCAGAACCATGTTTATGTGAATAACTTTTGAACCGTAAGTCACAGACGCTCGCTCTTGGCTGCATTCGTTTCAGCTCGTGGCAGCCAGTCTAAAAAAAACACTATCTTGGACTTCTCTGGATGTTTCCCAGGCGAGCTATTGGCAGCATGTTCAGAACCACTGTTTCTGAGGCTAATTCTTGAACCGTAAGTCTTAGACGCTTGATCTTGGCGGCATTCGTCTCAGCGCCTGGCAATTAGTATAGAAGCACTGTCTTTGACTTCTCTGGATGTTTCCCAGGCGAGCTATTGACAAGTAAATCCTAGACGCTCGATCTTGGTTATTTTCGCTTTCGCGGCTGGCAGCAAAGTTCCGAACCATGTTTCTGTGAATAACTCTTGAACCGTAAGTCACAGACGCTCGCTCTTGGCTGCATTCGTTTCAGCTCGTGGCAGCCAGTCTAAAAAACACTATCTTGGACTTCTCTGGATGTTTCCCAGGCGAGCTATTGGCAGCATGTTTTGAACCACTGTTTCTGAGGCTAATTCTTGAACCGTAAGTCATAGACGCTCGATCTTGGCGGCATTCGTCTCAGCGCCTGGCAATTAGTATAGAAGCACTGTTTCCCACTGTTTCTGAGGCTAATTCTTGAACCGTAAGTCTTAGACGCTTGATCTTGGCGGCATTCGTCTCAGCGCCTGGCAATTAGTATAGAAGCACTGTCTTTGACTTCTCTGGATGTTTCCCAGGCGAGCTATTCACAAGTAAATCCTAGACGCTCGATCTTGGTTACTTTCGCTTTCGCGGCTGGCAGCAAAGTTCAGAACCATGTTTCTGTGAATAACTCTTGAATCGTAAGTCACAGACGCTCGCTCTTGGTTGCATTCGTTTCAGCTCGTGGCAGCCAGTCTAAAAAACACTATATTGGACTTCTCTGGATGCTTCCCAGGCGAGCTATTAGCAGCATGTTCAGAACCACTGTTTCTGAGGCTAATTCTTGAACCGTAAGTCTTAGACGCTTGATCTTGGCGGCATTCGTCTCAGCGCCTGGCAATTAGTATAGAAGCACTGTCTTTGACTTCTCTGGATGTTTCCCAGGCGAGCTATTCACAAGTAAATCCTAGACGCTCGATCTTGGTTACTTTCGCTTTCGCGGCTGGCAGCAAAGTTCAGAACCATGTTTCTGTGAATAACTCTTGAACCGTAAGTCACAGACTCTCGCTCTGGGCTGCATTCGTTTCAGCTCGTGGCAGCCAGTCTAAAAAACACTATCTTGGACTTCTCTGGATGTTTCCCAGGCGAGCTATTGGCAGCATGTTCAGAACCACTGTTTCTGAGGCTAATTCTTGAACCGTAAGTCATAGACGCTCGATCTTGGCGGCATTCGTCTCAGCGCCTGGCAATTAGTATAGAAGCACTGTTTCCCACTGTTTCTGAGGCTAATTCTTGAACCGTAAGTCTTAGACGCTTGATCTTGGCGGCATTCGTCTCAGCGCCTGGCAATTAGTATAGCTGCACTGTCTTTGACTTCTCTGGATGTTTTCCAGGCGAGCTATTCACAAGTAAATCCTAGACGCTCGATCTTGGTTGCTTTCGCTTTCGCGGCTGGCAGCAAAGTTCAGAACCATGTTTATGTGAATAACTTTTGAACCGTAAGTCACAGACGCTCGCTCTTGGCTGCATTCGTTTCAGCTCGTGGCAGCCAGTCTAAAAAAACACTATCTTGGACTTCTCTGGATGTTTCCCAGGCGAGCTATTGGCAGCATGTTCAAAACCACTGTTTCTGAGGCTAATTCTTGAACCGTAAGTCATAGACGCTCGATCTTGGCGGCATTCGTCTCAGCGCCTGGCAATTAGTATAGAAGCACTGTTTCCCACTGTTTCTGAGGCTAATTCTTGAACCGTAAGTCTTAGACGCTTGATCTTGGCGGCATTCGTCTCAGCGCCTGGCAATTAGTATAGAAGCACTGTCTTTGACTTATCTGAAAGTTTCCCAGGCGAGCTATTCACAAGTAAATCCTAGACGCTCGATCTTGATTACTTTCGCTTTCGCGGCTGGCAGCAAAGTTCAGAACCATGTTTCTGTGAATAACTCTTGAACCGTAAGTCACAGACGCTCGCTCTTGGCTGCATTCGTTTCAGCTCGTGGCAGCCAGTCTAAAAAACACTATCTTGGACTTCTCTGGATGTTTCCCAGGCGATCTATTGGCAGCATGTTCAGAACCACTGGTTCTGAGGCTAATTCTTGAACCGTAAGTCATAGACGCTCGATCTTGGCGGCATTCGTCTCAGCGCCTGGCAATTAGTATAGAAGCACTGTTTCCCACTGTTTCTGAGGCTAATTCTTGAACCGTAAGTCATAGACGCTCGATCTTGGCGGCATTCGTCTCAGCGCCTGGCAATTAGTATAGAAGCACTGTCTTTGACTTCTCTGGATGTTTCCCAGGCGAGCTATTGACAAGTAAATCCTAGACGCTCGATCTTGGTTATTTTCGCTTTCGCGGCTGGCAGCAAAGTTCAGAACCATGTTTCTGTGAATAACTCTTGAACCGTAAGTGACAGACGCTCGCTCTTGGCTGCATTCGTTTCAGCTCGTGGCAGCCAGTCTAAAAAACACTATCTTGGACTTCTCTGGATGTTTCCCAGGCGAGCTATTGGCAGCATGTTCAGAACCACTGTTTCTGAGGCTAATTCTTGAACCGTAAGTCATAGACGCTCGATCTTGGCGGCATTCGTCTCAGCGCCTGGCAATTAGTATAGAAGCACTGTTTCCCACTGTTTCTGAGGCTAATTCTTGAACCGTAAGTCTTAGACGCTTGATCTTGGCGGCATTCGTCTCAGCGCCTGGCAATTAGTATAGAAGCACTGTCTTTGACTTATCTGAAAGTTTCCCAGGCGAGCTATTCACAAGTAAATCCTAGACGCTCGATCTTGGTTACTTTCGCTTTCGCGGCTGGCAGCAAAGTTCAGAACCATGTTTCTGTGAATAACTCTTGAACCGTAAGTCACAGACGCTCGCTCTTGGCTGCATTCGTTTCAGCTCGTGGCAGCCAGTCTAAAAAACACTATATTGGACTTCTCTGGATGCTTCCCAGGCGAGCTATTAGCAGCATGTTCAGAACCACTGTTTCTGAGGCTAATTCTTGAACCGTAAGTCTTAGACGCTTGATCTTGGCGGCATTCGTCTCAGCGCCTGGCAATTAGTATAGAAGCACTGTCTTTGACTTCTCTGGATGTTTCCCAGGCGAGCTATTCACAAGTAAATCCTAGACGCTCGATCTTGGTTACTTTCGCTTTCGCGGCTGGCAGCAAAGTTCAGAACCATGTTTCTGTGAATAACTCTTGAACCGTAAGTCACAGACTCTCGCTCTGGGCTGCATTCGTTTCAGCTCGTGGCAGCCAGTCTAAAAAACACTATCTTGGACTTCTCTGGATGTTTCCCAGGCGAGCTATTGGCAGCATGTTCAGAACCACTGTTTCTGAGGCTAATTCTTGAACCGTAAGTCATAGACGCTCGATCTTGGCGGCATTCGTCTCAGCGCCTGGCAATTAGTATAGAAGCACTGTTTCCCACTGTTTCTGAGGCTAATTCTTGAACCGTAAGTCTTAGACGCTTGATCTTGGCGGCATTCGTCTCAGCGCCTGGCAATTAGTATAGCTGCACTGTCTTTGACTTCTCTGGATGTTTTCCAGGCGAGCTATTCACAAGTAAATCCTAGACGCTCGATCTTGGTTGCTTTCGCTTTCGCGGCTGGCAGCAAAGTTCAGAACCATGTTTATGTGAATAACTTTTGAACCGTAAGTCACAGACGCTCGCTCTTGGCTGCATTCGTTTCAGCTCGTGGCAGCCAGTCTAAAAAAACACTATCTTGGACTTCTCTGGATGTTTCCCAGGCGAGCTATTGGCAGCATGTTCAAAACCACTGTTTCTGAGGCTAATTCTTGAACCGTAAGTCATAGACGCTCGATCTTGGCGGCATTCGTCTCAGCGCCTGGCAATTAGTATAGAAGCACTGTTTCCCACTGTTTCTGAGGCTAATTCTTGAACCGTAAGTCTTAGACGCTTGATCTTGGCGGCATTCGTCTCAGCGCCTGGCAATTAGTATAGAAGCACTGTCTTTGACTTATCTGAAAGTTTCCCAGGCGAGCTATTCACAAGTAAATCCTAGACGCTCGATCTTGGTTACTTTCGCTTTCGCGGCTGGCAGCAAAGTTCAGAACCATGTTTCTGTGAATAACTCTTGAACCGTAAGTCACAGACGCTCGCTCTTGGCTGCATTCGTTTCAGCTCGTGGCAGCCAGTCTAAAAAACACTATCTTGGACTTCTCTGGATGTTTCCCAGGCGATCTATTGGCAGCATGTTCAGAACCACTGGTTCTGAGGCTAATTCTTGAACCGTAAGTCATAGACGCTCGATCTTGGCGGCATTCGTCTCAGCGCCTGGCAATTAGTATAGAAGCACTGTTTCCCACTGTTTCTGAGGCTAATTCTTGAACCGTAAGTCATAGACGCTCGATCTTGGCGGCATTCGTCTCAGCGCCTGGCAATTAGTATAGAAGCACTGTCTTTGACTTCTCTGGATGTTTCCCAGGCGAGCTATTGACAAGTAAATCCTAGACGCTCGATCTTGGTTATTTTCGCTTTCGCGGCTGGCAGCAAAGTTCAGAACCATGTTTCTGTGAATAACTCTTGAACCGTAAGTGACAGACGCTCGCTCTTGGCTGCATTCGTTTCAGCTCGTGGCAGCCAGTCTAAAAAACACTATCTTGGACTTCTCTGGATGTTTCCCAGGCGAGCTATTGGCAGCATGTTCAGAACCACTGTTTCTGAGGCTAATTCTTGAACCGTAAGTCATAGACGCTCGATCTTGGCGGCATTCGTCTCAGCGCCTGGCAATTAGTATAGAAGCACTGTTTCCCACTGTTTCTGAGGCTAATTCTTGAACCGTAAGTCTTAGACGCTTGATCTTGGCGGCATTCGTCTCAGCGCCTGGCAATTAGTATAGAAGCACTGTCTTTGACTTATCTGAAAGTTTCCCAGGCGAGCTATTCACAAGTAAATCCTAGACGCTCGATCTTGGTTACTTTCGCTTTCGCGGCTGGCAGCAAAGTTCAGAACCATGTTTCTGTGAATAACTCTTGAACCGTAAGTCACAGACGCTCGCTCTTGGCTGCATTCGTTTCAGCTCGTGGCAGCCAGTCTAAAAAACACTATCTTGGACTTCTCTGGATGTTTCCCAGGCGAGCTATTGGCAGCATGTTCAGAACCACTGTTTCTGAGGCTAATTCTTGAACCGTAAGTCATAGACGCTCGATCTTGGCGGCATTCGTCTCAGCGCCTGGCAATTAGTATAGAAGCACTGTTTCCCACTGTTTCTGAGGCTAATTCTTGAACCGTAAGTCTTAGACGCTTGATCTTGGCGGCATTCGTCTCAGCGCCTGGCAATTAGTATTGAAGCACTGTCTTTGACTTCTCTGGATGTTTCCCAGGCGAGCTATTCACAAGTAAATCCTAGACGCTCGATCTTGGTTATTTTCGCTTTCGCGGCTGCAAGCAAAGTTCAGAACCATGTTTCTGTGAATAACTCTTGAACCGTAAGTGACAGACGCTCGCTCTTGGCTGCATTCGTTTCAGCTCGTGGCAGCCAGTCTAAAAAAACACTATCTTGGACTTCTCTGGATGTTTCCCAGGCGAGCTATTGGCAGCATGTTCAGAACCACTGTTTCTGAGGCTAATTCTTGAACCGTAAGTCATAGACGCTCGATCTTGGCGGCATTCGTCTCAGCGCCTGGCAATTAGTATAGAAGCACTGTTTCCCACTGTTTCTGAGGCTAATTCTTGAACCGTAAGTCTTAGACGCTTGATCTTGGCGGCATTCGTCTCAGCGCCTGGCAATTAGTATAGAAGCACTGTCTTTGACTTATCTGAAAGTTTCCCAGGCGAGCTATTCACAAGTAAATCCTAGACGCTCGATCTTGGTTACTTTCGCTTTCGCGGCTGGCAGCAAAGTTCAGAACCATGTTTCTGTGAATAACTCTTGAACCGTAAGTCACAGACGCTCGCTCTTGGCTGCATTCGTTTCAGCTCGTGGCAGCCAGTCTAAAAAACACTATCTTGGACTTCTCTGGATGTTTCCCAGGCGATCTATTGGCAGCATGTTCAGAACCACTGGTTCTGAGGCTAATTCTTGAACCGTAAGTCATAGACGCTCGATCTTGGCGGCATTCGTCTCAGCGCCTGGCAATTAGTATAGAAGCACTGTTTCCCACTGTTTCTGAGGCTAATTCCTGAACCGTAAGTCTTAGACGCTTGATCCTTGCGGCATTCGTCTCAGCGCCTGGCAATTAGTATAGCTGCACTGTCTTTGACTTCTCTGGATGTTTTCCAGGCGAGCTATTCACAAGTAAATCCTAGACGCTCGATCTTGGTTGCTTTCGCTTTCGCGGCTGGCAGTAAAGTTCAGAACCATGTTTCTGTGAATAACTCTTGAACCGTAAGTGACAGACGCTCGCTCTTGGCTGCATTCGTTTCAGCTCGTGGCAGCCAGTCTAAAAAACACTATATTGGACTTCTCTGGATGTTTCCCAGGCGAGCTATTAGCAGCATGTTCAGAACCACTGTTTCTGAGGCTAATTCTTGAACCGTAAGTCATAGACGCTCGATCTTGGCGGCATTCGTCTCAGCGCCTGGCAATTAGTATAGAAGCACTGTTTCCCACTGTTTCTGAGGCTAATTCTTGAACCGTAAGTCTTAGACGCTTGATCTTGGCGGCATAAGTCTCAGCGCCTGGCAATTAGTATAGAAGCACTGTCTTTGACTTATCTGAAAGTTTCCCAGGCGAGCTATTCACAAGTAAATCCTAGACGCTCGATCTTTGTTACTTTCGCTTTCGCGGCTGGCAGCAAAGTTCAGAACCATGTTTCTGTGAATAACTCTTGAACCGTAAGTCACAGACGCTCGCTCTTGGCTGCATTCGTTTCAGCTCGTGGCAGCCAGTCTAAAAAACACTATATTGGACATCTCTGGATGTTTCCCAGGCGAGCTATTAGCAGCATGTTCAGAACCACTGTTTCTGAGGCTAATTCTTGAACCGTAAGTCATAGACGCTCGATCTTGGCGGCATTCGTCTCAGCGCCTGGCAATTAGTATAGAAGCACTGTTTCCCACTGTTTCTGAGGCTAATTCTTGAACCGTAAGTCTTAGACGCTTGATCTTGGCGGCATTCGTCTCAGCGCCTGGCAATTAGTATAGAAGCAGTCTTTGACTTATCTGAAAGTTTCCCAGGCGAGCTATTGACAAGTAAATCCTAGACGCTCGATCTTGGTTATTTTCGCTTTCGCGGCTGGCAGCAAAGTTCAGAACCATGTTTCTGTGAATAACTCTTGAACCGTATGTGACAGACGCTCGCTCTTGGCTGCATTCGTTTCAGCTCGTGGCAGCCAGTCTAAAAAACACTATCTTGGACTTCTCTGGATGTTTCCCAGGCGAGCTATTGACAGCATGTTCAGAACCACTGTTTCTGAGGCTAATTCTTGAACCGTAAGTCATAGACGCTCGATCTTGGCGGCATTCGTCTCAGCGCCTGGCAATTAGTATAGAAGCACTGTTTCCCACTGTTTCTGAGGCTAATTCCTGAACCGTAAGTCTTAGACGCTTGATCCTTGCGGCATTCGTCTCAGCGCCTGGCAATTAGTATAGCTGCACTGTCTTTGACTTCTCTGGATGTTTTCCAGGCGAGCTATTCACAAGTAAATCCTAGACGCTCGATCTTGGTTGCTTTCGCTTTCGCGGCTGGCAGCAAAGTTCAGAACCATGTTTCTGTGAATAACTCTTGAACCGTAAGTGACAGACGCTCGCTCTTGGCTGCATTCGTTTCAGCTCGTGGCAGCCAGTCTAAAAAACACTATATTGGACTTCTCTGGATGTTTCCCAGGCGAGCTATTAGCAGCATGTTCAGAACCACTGTTTCTGAGGCTAATTCTTGAACCGTAAGTCATAGACGCTCGATCTTGGCGGCATTCGTCTCAGCGCCTGGCAATTAGTATAGAAGCACTGTTTCCCACTGTTTCTGAGGCTAATTCTTGAACCGTAAGTCTTAGACGCTTGATCTTGGCGGCATTCGTCTCAGCGCCTGGCAATTAGTATAGAAGCAGTCTTTGACTTATCTGAAAGTTTCCCAGGCGAGCTATTGACAAGTAAATCCTAGACGCTCGATCTTGGTTATTTTCGCTTTCGCGGCTGGCAGCAAAGTTCAGAACCATGTTTCTGTGAATAACTCTTGAACCGTAAGTGACAGACGCTCGCTCTTGGCTGCATTCGTTTCAGCTCGTGGCAGCCAGTCTAAAAAACACTATCTTGGACTTCTCTGGATGTTTCCCAGGCGAGCTATTGGCAGCATGTTCAGAACCACTGTTTCTGAGGCTAATTCTTGAACCGTAAGTCATAGACGCTCGATCTTGGCGGCATTCGTCTCAGCGCCTGGCAATTAGTATGGAAGCACTGTCTTTGACTTCTCTGGATGTTTCCCAGGCGAGCTATTCACAAGTAAATCCTAGACGCTCGATCTTGGTTACTTTCGCTTTCGCGGCTGGCAGCAAAGTTCAGAACCATGTTTCTGTGAATAACTCTTGAACCGTAAGTCACAGACGCTCGCTCTTGGCTGCATTCGTTTCAGCTCGTGGCAGCCAGTCTAAAAAACACTATCTTGGACTTCTCTGGATGTTTCCCAGGCGAGCTATTGGCAGCATGTTCAGAACCACTGTTTCTGAGGCTAATTCTTGAACCGTAAGTCATAGACGCTCGATCTTGGCGGCATTCGTCTCAGCGCCTGGCAATTAGTATAGAAGCACTGTTTCCCACTGTTTCTGAGGCTAATTCTTGAACCGTAAGTCTTAGACGCTTGATCCTTGCGGCATTCGTCTCAGCGCCTGGCAATTAGTATAGCTGCACTGTCTTTGACTTCTCTGGATGTTTTCCAGGCGAGCTATTCACAAGTAAATCCTAGACGCTCGATCTTGGTTGCTTTCGCTTTCGCGGCTGGCAGCAAA
This sequence comes from Rhinoderma darwinii, assembly GCF_050947455.1. NCBI lineage: Eukaryota > Metazoa > Chordata > Amphibia > Anura > Rhinodermatidae > Rhinoderma > Rhinoderma darwinii. The sequence continues at coordinate 18,530 of NW_027463746.1, read as the reverse complement.
GTTCAGAACCATGTTTCTGTGAATAACTCTTGAACCGTAAGTGACAGACGCTCGCTCTTGGCTGCATTCGTTTCAGCTCGTGGCAGCCAGTCTAAAAAACACTATCTTGGACTTCTCTGGATGTTTCCCAGGCGAGCTATTGGCAGCATGTTCAGAACCACTGTTTCTGAGGCTAATTCTTGAACCGTAAGTCTTAGACGCTTGATCTTGGCGGCATTCGTCTCAGCGCCTGGCAATTAGTATAGAAGCACTGTCTTTGACTTCTCTGGATGTTTCCCAGGCGAGCTATTCACAAGTAAATCCTAGACGCTCGATCTTGGTTACTTTCGCTTTCGCGGCTGGCAGCAAAGTTCAGAACCATGTTTCTGTGAATAACTCTTGAACCGTAAGTCACAGACGCTCGCTCTTGGCTGCATTCGTTTCAGCTCGTGGCAGCCAGTCTAAAAAACACTATATTGGACATCTCTGGATGTTTCCCAGGCGAGCTATTAGCAGCATGTTCAGAACCACTGTTTCTGAGGCTAATTCTTGAACCGTAAGTCATAGACGCTCGATCTTGGCGGCATTCGTCTCAGCGCCTGGCAATTAGTATAGAAGCACTGTTTCCCACTGTTTCTGAGGCTAATTCTTGAACCGTAAGTCTTAGACGCTTGATCTTGGCGGCATTCGTCTCAGCGCCTGGCAATTAGTATAGAAGCAGTCTTTGACTTATCTGAAAGTTTCCCAGGCGAGCTATTGACAAGTAAATCCTAGACGCTCGATCTTGGTTATTTTCGCTTTCGCGGCTGGCAGCAAAGTTCAGAACCATGTTTCTGTGAATAACTCTTGAACCGTATGTGACAGACGCTCGCTCTTGGCTGCATTCGTTTCAGCTCGTGGCAGCCAGTCTAAAAAACACTATCTTGGACTTCTCTGGATGTTTCCCAGGCGAGCTATTGGCAGCATGTTCAGAACCACTGTTTCTGAGGCTAATTCTTGAACCGTAAGTCATAGACGCTCGATCTTGGCGGCATTCGTCTCAGCGCCTGGCAATTAGTATAGAAGCACTGTTTCCCACTGTTTCTGAGGCTAATTCCTGAACCGTAAGTCTTAGACGCTTGATCCTTGCGGCATTCGTCTCAGCGCCTGGCAATTAGTATAGCTGCACTGTCTTTGACTTCTCTGGATGTTTTCCAGGCGAGCTATTCACAAGTAAATCCTAGACGCTCGATCTTGGTTGCTTTCGCTTTCGCGGCTGGCAGCAAAGTTCAGAACCATGTTTCTGTGAATTACTCTTGAACCGTAAGTGACAGACGCTCGCTCTTGGCTGCATTCGTTTCAGCTCGTGGCAGCCAGTCTAAAAACACTATCTTGGACTTCTCTGGATGTTTCCCAGGCGAGCTATGGCAGCATGTTCAGAACCACTGTTTCTGAGGCTAATTCTTGAACCGTAAGTCTTAGACGCTTGATCTTGGCGGCATTCGTCTCAGCGCCTGGCAATTAGTATAGAAGCACTGTCTTTGACTTCTCTGGATGTTTCCCAGGCGAGCTATTCACAAGTAAATCCTAGACGCTCGATCTTGGTTACTTTCGCTTTCGCGGCTGGCAGCAAAGTTCAGAACCATGTTTCTGTGAATAACTCTTGAACCGTAAGTCACAGACGCTCGCTCTTGGCTGCATTCGTTTCAGCTCGTGGCAGCCAGTCTAAAAAACACTATATTGGACATCTCTGGATGTTTCCCAGGCGAGCTATTAGCAGCATGTTCAGAACCACTGTTTCTGAGGCTAATTCTTGAACCGTAAGTCATAGACGCTCGATCTTGGCGGCATTCGTCTCAGCGCCTGGCAATTAGTATAGAAGCACTGTTTCCCACTGTTTCTGAGGCTAATTCTTGAACCGTAAGTCTTAGACGCTTGATCTTGGCGGCATTCGTCTCAGCGCCTGGCAATTAGTATAGAAGCAGTCTTTGACTTATCTGAAAGTTTCCCAGGCGAGCTATTGACAAGTAAATCCTAGACGCTCGATCTTGGTTATTTTCGCTTTCGCGGCTGGCAGCAAAGTTCAGAACCATGTTTCTGTGAATAACTCTTGAACCGTAAGTGACAGACGCTCGCTCTTGGCTGCATTCGTTTCAGCTCGTGGCAGCCAGTCTAAAAAACACTATCTTGGACTTCTCTGGATGTTTCCCAGGCGAGCTATTGGCAGCATGTTCAGAACCACTGTTTCTGAGGCTAATTCTTGAACCGTAAGTCATAGACGCTCGATCTTGGCGGCATTCGTCTCAGCGCCTGGCAATTAGTATAGAAGCACTGTTTCCCACTGTTTCTGAGGCTAATTCTTGAACCGTAAGTCTTAGACGCTTGATCCTTGCGGCATTCGTCTCAGCGCCTGGCAATTAGTATAGAAGCAGTCTTTGACTTATCTGAAAGTTTCCCAGGCGAGCTATTGACAAGTAAATCCTAGACGCTCGATCTTGGTTATTTTCGCTTTCGCGGCTGGCAGCAAAGTTCAGAACCATGTTTCTGTGAATAACTCTTGAACCGTAAGTGACAGACGCTCGCTCTTGGCTGCATTCGTTTCAGCTCGTGGCAGCCAGTCTAAAAAACACTATCTTGGACTTCTCTGGATGTTTCCCAGGCGAGCTATTGGCAGCATGTTCAGAACCACTGTTTCTGAGGCTAATTCTTGAACCGTAAGTCATAGACGCTCGATCTTGGCGGCATTCGTCTCAGCGCCTGGCAATTAGTATAGAAGCACTGTTTCCCACTGTTTCTGAGGCTAATTCTTGAACCGTAAGTCTTAGACGCTTGATTCTTGCGGCATTCGTCTCAGCGCCTGGCAATTAGTATAGCTGCACTGTCTTTGACTTCTCTGGATGTTTTCCAGGCGAGCTATTCACAAGTAAATCCTAGACGCTCGATCTTGGTTGCTTTCGCTTTCGCGGCTGGCAGCAAAGTTCAGAACCATGTTTATGTGAATAACTTTTGAACCGTAAGTCACAGACGCTCGCTCTTGGCTGCATTCGTTTCAGCTCGTGGCAGCCAGTCTAAAAAAAACACTATCTTGGACTTCTCTGGATGTTTCCCAGGCGAGCTATTGGCAGCATGTTCAGAACCACTGTTTCTGAGGCTAATTCTTGAACCGTAAGTCATAGACGCTCGATCTTGGCGGCATTCGTCTCAGCGCCTGGCAATTAGTATAGAAGCACTGTTTCCCACTGTTTCTGAGGCTAATTCTTGAACCGTAAGTCTTAGACGCTTGATCCTTGCGGCATTCGTCTCAGCGCCTGGCAATTAGTATAGCTGCACTGTCTTTGACTTCTCTGGATGTTTTCCAGGCGAACTATTGACTAGTAAATCCTAGACGCTCGATCTTGGTTATTTTCGCTTTCACGGCTGGCAGCAAAGTTCCGAACCATGTTTCTGTGAATAACTCTTGAACCGTAAGTCACAGACGCTCGCTCTTGGCTGCATTCGTTTCAGCTCGTGGCAGCCAGTCTAAAAAACACTATCTTGGACTTCTCTGGATGTTTCCCAGGCGAGCTATTGGCAGCATGTTTTGAACCACTGTTTCTGAGGCTAATTCTTGAACCGTAAGTCATAGACGCTCGATCTTGGCGGCATTCGTCTCAGCGCCTGGCAATTAGTATAGAAGCACTGTTTCCCACTGTTTCTGAGGCTAATTCTTGAACCGTAAGTCTTAGACGCTTGATCTTTGCGGCATTCGTCTCAGCGCCTGGCAATTAGTATAGAAGCACTGTCTTTGACTTTTCTGGATGTTTCCCAGGCGAGCTATTCACAAGTAAATCCTAGACGCTCGATCTTGGTTACTTTCGCTTTCGCGGCTGGCAGCAAAGTTCAGAACCATGTTTCTGTGAATAACTCTTGAATCGTAAGTCACAGACGCTCGCTCTTGGTTGCATTCGTTTCAGCTCGTGGCAGCCAGTCTAAAAAACACTATATTGGACTTCTCTGGATGTTTCCCAGGCGAGCTATTAGCAGCATGTTCAGAACCACTGTTTCTGAGGCTAATTCTTGAACCGTAAGTCATAGACGCTCGATCTTGGCGGCATTCGTCTCAGCGCCTGGCAATTAGTACAGAAGCACTGTTTCCCACTGTTTCTGAGGCTAATTCTTGAACCGTAAGTCATAGACGCTCGATCTTGGCGGCATTCGTCTCAGCGCCTGGCAATTAGTATAGAAGCACTGTTTCCCACTGTTTCTGAGGCTAATTCTTGAACCGTAAGTCTTAGACGCTTGATCTTGGCGGCATAAGTCTCAGCGCCTGGCAATTAGTATAGAAGCACTGTCTTTGACTTATCTGAAAGTTTCCCAGGCGAGCTATTCACAAGTAAATCCTAGACGCTCGATCTTGGTTATTTTCGCTTTCGCGGCTGGCAGCAAAGTTCCGAACCATGTTTATGTGAATAACTCTTGAACCGTAGGTCACAGACGCTCGCTCTTGGCTGCATTCGTTTCAGCTCGTGGCAGCCAGTCTAAAAAACACTATCTTGGACTTCTCTGGATGTTTCCCAGGCGAGCTATTGGCAGCATGTTTTGAACCATGTTTCTGAGGCTAATTCTTGAACCGTAAGTCATAGACGCTCGATCTTGGCGGCATTCGTCTCAGCGCCTGGCAATTAGTATAGAAGCACTGTTTCCCACTGTTTCTGAGGCTAATTCTTGAACCGTAAGTCTTAGACGCTTGATCTTGGCGGCATTCGTCCATTCGTCTCAGCGCCTGGCAATTAGTATAGAAGCACTGTCTTTGACTTCTCTGGATGTTTCCCAGGCGAGCTATTCACAAGTAAATCCTAGACGCTCGATCTTGGTTACTTTCGCTTTCGCGGCTGGCAGCAAAGTTCAGAACCATGTTTCTGTGTATAACTCTTGAACCGTAAGTCACAGACGCTCACTCTTGGCTGCATTCGTTTCAGCTCGTGGCAGCCAGTCTAAAAAACACTATCTTGGACTTCTCTGGATGTTTCCCAGGCGAGCTATTGGCAGCATGTTCAAAACCACTGTTTCTGAGGCTAATTCTTGAACCGTAAGTCATAGACGCTCGATCTTGGCGGCATTCGTCTCAGCGCCTGGCAATTAGTATAGAAGCACTGTTTCCCACTGTTTCTGAGGCTAATTCTTGAACCGTAAGTCATAGACGCTCGAACTTGGCGGCATTCGTCTCAGCGCCTGGCAATTAGTATAGAAGCACTGTTTGCCACTGTTTCTGAGGCTAATTCTTGAACCGTAAGTCTTAGACGCTTGATCTTGGCGGCATTTCGTCTCAGCGCCTGGCAATTAGTATAGAAGCACTGTCTTTGACTTATCTGAAAGTTTCCCAGGCGAGCTATTCACAAGTAAATCCTAGACGCTCGATCTTGGTTATTTTCGCTTTCGCGGCTGGCAGCAAAGTTCCGAACCATGTTTATGTGAATAACTCTTGAACCGTAAGTCACAGACGCTCGCTCTTGGCTGCATTCGTTTCAGCTCGTGGCAGCCAGTCTAAAAAAACACTATCTTGGACTTCTCTGGATGTTTCCCAGGCGAGCTATTGGCAGCATGTTTGAACCACTGTTTCTGAGGCTAATTCTTGAACCGTAAGTCATAGACGCTCGATCTTGGCGGCATTCGTCTCAGCGCCTGGCAATTAGTATAGAAGCACTGTTTCCCACTGTTTCTGAGGCTAATTCTTGAACCGTAAGTCTTAGACGCTTGATCTTGGCGGCATTCGTCTCAGCGCCTGGCAATTAGTATAGAAGCACTGTCTTTGACTTCTCTGGATGTTTCCCAGGCGAGCTATTCACAAGTAAATCCTAGACGCTCGATCTTGGTTACTTTCGCTTTCGCGGCTGGCAGCAAAGTTCAGAACCATGTTTCTGTGAATAACTCTTGAATCGTAAGTCACAGACGCTCGCTCTTGGTTGCATTCGTTTCAGCTCGTGGCAGCCAGTCTAAAAAACACTATATTGGACTTCTCTGGATGTTTCCCAGGCGAGCTATTAGCAGCATGTTCAGAACCACTGTTTCTGAGGCTAATTCTTGAACCGTAAGTCATAGACGCTCGATCTTGGCGGCATTCGTCTCAGCGCCTGGCAATTAGTATAGCTGCACTGTCTTTGGCTTCTCTGGATGTTTTCCAGGCGAGCTATTCACAAGTAAATCCTAGACGCTCGATCTTGGTTGCTTTCGCTTTCGCGGCTGGCAGCAAAGTTCAGAACCATGTTTATGTGAATAACTTTTTGAACCGTAAGTCACAGACGCTCGCTCTTGGCTGCATTCGTTTCAGCTCGTGGCAGCCAGTCTAAAAAAAAACACTATCTTGGACTTCTCTGGATGTTTCCCAGGCGAGCTATTGGCAGCATGTTCAGAACCACTGTTTCTGAGGCTAATTCTTGAACCGTAAATCATAGACGCTCGATCTTGGCGGCATTCGTCTCAGCGCCTGGCAATTAGTATAGAAGCACTGTCTTTGACTTCTCTGGATGTTTCCCAGGCGAGCTATTGACTAGTAAATCCTAGACGCTCGATCTTGGTTATTTTCGCTTTCGCGGCTGGCAGCAAAGTTCCGAACCATGTTTCTGTGAATAACTCTTGAACCGTAAGTCACAGACGCTCGCTCTTGGCTGCATTCGTTTCAGCTCGTTGCAGCCAGTCTAAAAAACACTATCTTGGACTTCTCTGGATGTTTCCCAGGCGAGCTATTGGCAGCATGTTTTGAACCACTGTTTCTGAGGCTAATTCTTGAACCGTAAGTCATAGACGCTCGATCTTGGCGGCATTCGTCTCAGCGCCTGGCAATTAGTATAGAAGCACTGTTTCCCACTGTTTCTGAGGCTAATTCTTGAACCGTAAGTCTTAGACGCTTGATCTTGGCGGCATTCGTCTCAGCGCCTGGCAATTAGTATAGAAGCACTGTCTTTGACTTCTCTGGATGTTTCCCAGGCGAGCTATTCACAAGTAAATCCTAGACGCTCGATCTTGGTTACTTTCGCTTTCGCGGCTGGCAGCAAAGTTCAGAACCATGTTTCTGTGAATAACTCTTGAACCGTAAGTCACAGACGCTCGCTCTTGGCTGCATTCGTTTCAGCTCGTGGCAGCCAGTCTAAAAAAACACTATCTTGGACTTCTCTGGATGTTTCCCAGGCGAGCTATTGGCAGCATGTTCAGAACCACTGTTTCTGAGGCTAATTCTTGAACCGTAAGTCATAGACGCTCGATCTTGGCGGCATTCGTCTCAGCGCCTGGCAATTAGTATAGAAGCACTGTCTTTGACTTCTCTGGATGTTTCCCAGGCGAACTATTGACTAGTAAATCCTAGACGCTCGATCTTGGTTATTTTCGCTTTCGCGGCTGGCAGCAAAGTTCCGAACCATGTTTCTGTGAATAACTCTTGAACCGTAAGTCACAGACGCTCGCTCTTGGCTGCATTCGTTTCAGCTCGTGGCAGCCAGTCTAAAAAACACTATCTTGGACTTCTCTGGATGTTTCCCAGGCGAGCTATTGGCAGCATGTTTTGAACCACTGTTTCTGAGGCTAATTCTTGAACCGTAAGTCATAGACGCTCGATCTTGGCGGCATTCGTCTCAGCGCCTGGCAATTAGTATAGAAGCACTGTTTCCCACTGTTTCTGAGGCTAATTCTTGAACCGTAAGTCTTAGACGCTTGATCTTTGCGGCATTCGTCTCAGCGCCTGGCAATTAGTATAGAAGCACTGTCTTTGACTTTTCTGGATGTTTCCCAGGCGAGCTATTCACAAGTAAATCCTAGACGCTCGATCTTGGTTACTTTCGCTTTCGCGGCTGGCAGCAAAGTTCAGAACCATGTTTCTGTGAATAACTCTTGAATCGTAAGTCACAGACGCTCGCTCTTGGTTGCATTCGTTTCAGCTCGTGGCAGCCAGTCTAAAAAACACTATATTGGACTTCTCTGGATGTTTCCCAGGCGAGCTATTAGCAGCATGTTCAGAACCACTGTTTCTGAGGCTAATTCTTGAACCGTAAGTCATAGACGCTCGATCTTGGCGGCATTCGTCTCAGCGCCTGGCAATTAATATAGAAGCACTGTTTCCCACTGTTTCTGAGGCTAATTCTTGAACCGTAAGTCTTAGACGCTTGATCTTGGCGGCATTCGTCTCAGCGCCTGGCAATTAGTATAGAAGCACTGTCTTTGACTTATCTGAAAGTTTCCCAGGCGAGCTATTCACAAGTAAATCCTAGACGCTCGATCTTGGTTACTTTCGCTTTCGCGGCTGGCAGCAAAGTTCAGAACCATGTTTCTGTGAATAACTCTTGAACCGTAAGTCACAGACGCTCGCTCTTGGCTGCATGCGTTTCAGCTCGTGGCAGCCAGTCTAAAAAAACACTATCTTGGACTTCTCTGGATGTTTCCCAGGCGAGCTATTGGCAGCATTTTCAGAACCACTGTTTCTGAGGCTAATTCTTGAACCGTAAGTCATAGACGCTCGATCTTGGCGGCATTCGTTTCAGCTCGTGGCAGCCAGTCTAAAAAACACTATCTTGGACTTCTCTGGATGTTTCCCAGGCGAGCTATTGGCAGCATGTTTGAACCACTGTTTCTGAGGCTAATTCTTGAACCGTAAGTCATAGACGCTCGATCTTGGCGGCATTCGTCTCAGCGCCTGGCAATTAGTATAGAAGCACTGTTTCCCACTGTTTCTGAGGCTAATTCTTGAACCGTAAGTCTTAGACGCTTGATCTTGGCGGCATTCGTCTCAGCGCCTGGCAATTAGTATAGAAGCACTGTCTTTGACTTCTCTGGATGTTTCCCAGGCGAGCTATTCACAAGTAAATCCTAGACGCTCGATCTTGGTTACTTTCGCTTTCGCGGCTGGCAGCAAAGTTCAGAACCATGTTTCTGTGAATAACTCTTGAACCGTAAGTCACAGACGCTCGCTCTTGGCTGCATTCGTTTCAGCTCGTGGCAGCCAGTCTAAAAAAACACTATCTTGGACTTCTCTGGATGTTTCCCAGGCGAGCTATTGGCAGCATGTTCAAAACCACTGTTTCTGAGGCTAATTCTTGAACCGTAAGTCATAGACGCTCGATCTTGGCGGCATTCGTCTCAGCGCCTGGCAATTAGTATAGAAGCACTGTTTCCCACTGTTTCTGAGGCTAATTCTTGAACCGTAAGTCATAGACGCTCGATCTTGGCGGCATTCGTCTCAGCGCCTGGCAATTAGTATAGAAGCACTGTTTCCCACTGTTTCTGAGGCTAATTCTTGAACCGTAAGTCTTAGACGCTTGATCTTGGCGGCATTCGTCTCAGCGCCTGGCAATTAGTATAGAAGCACTGTCTTTGACTTATCTGAAAGTTTCCCAGGCGAGCTATTCACAAGTAAATCCTAGACGCTCGATCTTGGTTATTTTCGCTTTCGCGGCTGGCAGCAAAGTTCCGAACCATGTTTATGTGAATAACTCTTGAACCGTAAGTCACAGACGCTCGCTCTTGGCTGCATTCGTTTCAGCTCGTGGCAGCCAGTCTAAAAAACACTATCTTGGACTTCTCTGGATGTTTCCCAGGCGAGCTATTGGCAGCATGTTTTGAACCACTGTTTCTGAGGCTAATTCTTGAACCGTAAGTCATAGACGCTCGATCTTGGCGGCATTCGTCTCAGCGCCTGGCAATTATTATAGAAGCACTGTTTCCCACTGTTTCTGAGGCTAATTCTTGAACCGTAAGTCTTAGACGCTTGATCTTGGCGGCATTCGTCTCAGCGCCTGGCAATTAGTATAGAAGCACTGTCTTTGACTTCTCTGGATGTTTCCCAGGCGAGCTATTCACAAGTAAATCCTAGACGCTCGATCTTGGTTACTTTCGCTTTCGCGGCTGGCAGCAAAGTTCAGAACCATGTTTCTGTGAATAACTCTTGAATCGTAAGTCACAGACGCTCGCTCTTGGTTGCATTCGTTTCAGCTCGTGGCAGCCAGTCTAAAAAACACTATATTGGACTTCTCTGGATGTTTCCCAGGCGAGCTATTAGCAGCATGTTTAGAACCACTGTTTCTGAGGCTAATTCTTGAACCGTAAGTCATAGACGCTCGATCTTGGCGGCATTCGTCTCAGCGCCTGGCAATTAGTATAGAAGCACTGTTTCCCACTGTTTCTGAGGCTAATTCTTGAACCGTAAGTCTTAGACGCTTGATCTTGGCGGCATTCGTCTCAGCGCCTGGCAATTAGTATAGCTGCACTGTCTTTGACTTCTCTGGATGTTTTCCAGGCGAGCTATTCACAAGTAAATCCTAGACGCTCGATCTTGGTTGCTTTCGCTTTCGCGGCTGGCAGCAAAGTTCAGAACCATGTTTATGTGAATAACTTTTGAACCGTAAGTCACAGACGCTCGCTCTTGGCTGCATTCGTTTCAGCTCGTGGCAGCCAGTCTAAAAAAACACTATCTTGGACTTCTCTGGATGTTTCCCAGGCGAGCTATTGGCAGCATGTTCAGAACCACTGTTTCTGAGGCTAATTCTTGAACCGTAAGTCATAGACGCTCGATCTTGGCGGCATTCGTCTCAGCGCCTGGCAATTAGTACAGAAGCACTGTTTCCCACTGTTTCTGAGGCTAATTCTTGAACCGTAAGTCATAGACGCTCGATCTTGGCGGCATTCGTCTCAGCGCCTGGCAATTAGTATAGAAGCACTGTTTCCCACTGTTTCTGAGGCTAATTCTTGAACCGTAAGTCTTAGACGCTTGATCTTGGCGGCATAAGTCTCAGCGCCTGGCAATTAGTATAGAAGCACTGTCTTTGACTTATCTGAAAGTTTCCCAGGCGAGCTATTCACAAGTAAATCCTAGACGCTCGATCTTGGTTATTTTCGCTTTCGCGGCTGGCAGCAAAGTTCCGAACCATGTTTATGTGAATAACTCTTGAACCGTAGGTCACAGACGCTCGCTCTTGGCTGCATTCGTTTCAGCTCGTGGTAGCCAGTCTAAAAAACACTATCTTGGACTTCTCTGGATGTTTCCAAGGCGAGCTATTGGCAGCATGTTTTGAACCACTGTTTCTGAGGCTAATTCTTGAACCGTAAGTCATAGACGCTCGATCTTGGCGGCATTCGTCTCATCGCCTGGCAATTAGTATAGAAGCACTGTTTCCCACTGTTTCTGAGGCTAATTCTTGAACCGTAAGTCTTAGACGCTTGATCTTGGCGGCATTCGTCTCAGCGCCTGGCAATTAGTATAGAAGCACTGTCTTTGACTTCTCTGGATGTTTCCCAGGCGAGCTATTCACAAGTAAATCCTAGACGCTCGATCTTGGTTACTTTCGCTTTCGCGGCTGGCAGCAAAGTTCAGAACCATGTTTCTGTGAATAACTCTTGAACCGTAAGTCACAGACGCTCGCTCTTGGCTGCATTCGTTTCAGCTCGTGGCAGCCAGTCTAAAAAAACACTATCTTGGACTTCTCTGGATGTTTCCCAGGCGAGCTATTGGCAGCATGTTCAAAACCACTGTTTCTGAGGCTAATTCTTGAACCGTAAGTCATAGACGCTCGATCTTGGCGGCATTCGTCTCAGCGCCTGGCAATTAGTATAGAAGCACTGTTTCCCACTGTTTCTGAGGCTAATTCTTGAACCGTAAGTCATAGACGCTCGATCTTGGCGGCATTCGTCTCAGCGCCTGGCAATTAGTATAGAAGCACTGTTTCCCACTGTTTCTGAGGCTAATTCTTGAACCGTAAGTCTTAGACGCTTGATCTTGGCGGCATTCGTCTCAGCGCCTGGCAATTAGTATAGAAGCACTGTCTTTGACTTATCTGAAAGTTTCCCAGGCGAGCTATTCACAAGTAAATCCTAGACGCTCGATCTTGGTTATTTTCGCTTTCGCGGCTGGCAGCAAAGTTCCGAACCATGTTTATGTGAATAACTCTTGAACCGTAAGTCACAGACGCTCGCTCTTGGCTGCATTCGTTTCAGCTCGTGGCAGCCAGTCTAAAAAACACTATCTTGGACTTCTCTGGATGTTTCCCAGGCGAGCTATTGGCAGCATGTTTTGAACCACTGTTTCTGAGGCTAATTCTTGAACCGTAAGTCATAGACGCTCGATCTTGGCGGCATTCGTCTCAGCGCCTGGCAATTAGTATAGAAGCACTGTTTCTGAGGCTAATTCTTGAACCGTAAGTCTTAGACGCTTGATCTTGGCGGCATTCGTCTCAGCGCCTGGCAATTAGTATAGAAGCACTGTCTTTGACTTCTCTGGATGTTTCCCAGGCGAGCTATTCACAAGTAAATCCTAGACGCTCGATCTTGGTTACTTTCGCTTTCGCGGCTGGCAGCAAAGTTCAGAACCATGTTTCTGTGAATAACTCTTGAACCGTAAGTCACAGACGCTCGCTCTTGGCTGCATTCGTTTCAGCTCGTGGCAGCCAGTCTAAAAAAACACTATCTTGGACTTCTCTGGATGTTTCCCAGGCGAGCTATTGGCAGCATGTTCAAAACCACTGTTTCTGAGGCTAATTCTTGAACCGTAAGTCATAGACGCTCGATCTTGGCGGCATTCGTCTCAGCGCCTGGCAATTAGTATAGAAGCACTGTTTCCCACTGTTTCTGAGGCTAATTCTTGAACCGTAAGTCATAGACGCTCGATCTTGGCGGCATTCGTCTCAGCGCCTGGCAATTAGTATAGAAGCACTGTTTCCCACTGTTTCTGAGGCTAATTCTTGAACCGTAAGTCTTAGACGCTTGATCTTGGCGGCATTCGTCTCAGCGCCTGGCAATTAGTATAGAAGCACTGTCTTTGACTTATCTGAAAGTTTCCCAGGCGAGCTATTCACAAGTAAATCCTAGACGCTCGATCTTGGTTATTTTGCTTTCGCGGCTGGCAGCAAAGTTCCGAACCATGTTTATGTGAATAACTCTTGAACCGTAAGTCACAGACGCTCGCTCTTGGCTGCATTCGTTTCAGCTCGTGGCAGCCAGTCTAAAAACACTATCTTGGACTTCTCTGGATGTTTCCCAGGCGAGCTATTGGCAGCATGTTTTGAACCACTGTTTCTGAGGCTAATTCTTGAACCGTAAGTCATAGACGCTCGATCTTGGCGGCATTCGTCTCAGCGCCTGGCAATTAGTATAGAAGCACTGTTTCCCACTGTTTCTGAGGCTAATTCTTGAACCGTAAGTCTTAGACGCTTGATCTTGGCGGCATTCGTCTCAGCGCCTGGCAATTAGTATAGAAGCACTGTCTTTGACTTCTCTGGATGTTTCCCAGGCGAGCTATTCACAAGTAAATCCTAGACGCTCGATCTTGGTTACTTTCGCTTTCGCGGCTGGCAGCAAAGTTCAGAACCATGTTTCTGTGAATAACTCTTGAATCGTAAGTCACAGACGCTCGCTCTTGGTTGCATTCGTTTCAGCTCGTGGCAGCCAGTCTAAAAAACACTATATTGGACTTCTCTGGATGTTTCCCAGGCGAGCTATTAGCAGCATGTTCAGAACCACTGTTTCTGAGGCTAATTCTTGAACCGTAAGTCATAGACGCTCGATCTTGGCGGCATTCGTCTCAGCGCCTGGCAATTAGTATAGAAGCACTGTTTCCCACTGTTTCTGAGGCTAATTCTTGAACCGTAAGTCTTAGACGCTTGATCTTGGCGGCATTCGTCTCAGCGCCTGGCAATTAGTATAGCTGCACTGTCTTTGACTTCTCTGGATGTTTTCCAGGCGAGCTATTCACAAGTAAATCCTAGACGCTCGATCTTGGTTGCTTTCGCTTTCGCGGCTGGCAGCAAAGTTCAGAACCATGTTTATGTGAATAACTTTTGAACCGTAAGTCACAGACGCTCGCTCTTGGCTGCATTCGTTTCAGCTCGTGGCAGCCAGTCTAAAAAAAACACTATCTTGGACTTCTCTGGATGTTTCCCAGGCGAGCTATTGGCAGCATGTTCAGAACCACTGTTTCTGAGGCTAATTCTTGAACCGTAAGTCATAGACGCTCGATCTTGGCGGCATTCGTCTCAGCGCCTGGCAATTAGTATAGAAGCACTGTTTCCCACTGTTTCTGAGGCTAATTCTTGAACCGTAAGTCTTAGACGCTTGATCTTGGCGGCATTCGTCTCAGCGCCTGGCAATTAGTATAGAAGCACTGTTTTTGACTTTTCTGGATGTTTCCCAGGCGAGCTATTCACAAGTAAATCCTCTTGGCGGCATTCGTCTCAGCGCCTGGCAATTAGTATAGAAGCACTGTCTTTGACTTCTCTGGATGTTTCCCAGGCGAGCTATTCACAAGTAAATCCTAGACGCTCGATCTTGGTTACTTTCGCTTTCGCGGCTGGCAGCAAAGTTCAGAACCATGTTTCTGTGAATAACTCTTGAACCGTAAGTCACAGACGCTCGCTCTTGGCTGCATTCGTTTCAGCTCGTGGCAGCCAGTCTAAAAAACACTATCTTGGACTTCTCTGGATGTTTCCCAGGCGAGCTATTGGCAGCATGTTCAGAACCACTGTTTCTGAGGCTAATTCTTGAACCGTAAGTCATAGACGCTCGATCTTGGCGGCATTCGTCTCAGCGCCTGGCAATTAGTATAGAAGCACTGTTTCCCACTGTTTCTGAGGCTAATTCTTGAACCGTAAGTCTTAGACGCTTGATCCTTGCGGCATTCGTCTCAGCGCCTGGCAAGTAGTATAGCTGCACTGTCGTTGACTTCTCTGGATGTTTTCCAGGCGAGCTATTCACAAGTAAATCCTAGACGCTCGATCTTGGTTGCTTTCGCGGCTGGTAGCAAATTTCAGAACCATGTTTATGTGAATAACTTTTGAACCGTAAGTCACAGACGCTCGCTCTTGGCTGCATTCGTTTCAGCTCGTGGCAGCCAGTCTAAAAAAAACACTATCTTGGACTTCTCTGGATGTTTCCCAGGCGAGCTATTGGCAGCATGCTCAGAACCACTGTTTCTGAGGCTAATTCTTGAACCGTAAGTCTTAGACGCTTGATCTTGGCGGCATTCGTCTCAGCGCCTGGCAATTAGTATAGAAGCACTGTTTCCCACTGTTTCTGAGGCTAATTCTTGAACCGTAAGTCATAGACGCTCGATCTTGGCGGCATTCGTCTCAGCGCCTGGCAATTAGTATAGAAGCACTGTTTCCCACAGTTTCTGAGGCTAATTCTTGAACCGTAAGTCTTAGACGCTTGATCTTGGCGGCATTCGTCTCAGCGCCTGGCAATTAGTATAGAAGCACTGTCTTTGACTTCTCTGGATGTTTCCCAGGCGAGCTATTCACAAGTAAATCCTAGACGCTCGATCTTGGTTACTTTCGCTTTCGCGGCTGGCAGCAAAGTTCAGAACCATGTTTCTGTGAATAACTCTTGAACCGTAAGTCACAGACGCTCGCTCTTGGCTGCATTCGTTTCAGCTCGTGGCAGCCAGTCTAAAAAACACTATCTTGGACTTCTCTGGATGTTTCCCAGGCGAGCTATTGGCAGCATGTTCAAAACCACTGTTTCTGAGGCTAATTCTTGAACCGTAAGTCATAGACGCTCGATCTTGGCGGCATTCGTCTCAGCGCCTGGCAATTAGTATAGAAGCACTGTTTCCCACTGTTCTGAGGCTAATTCTTGAACCGTAAGTCATAGACGCTCGATCTTGGCGGCATTCGTCTCAGCGCCTGGCAATTAGTATAGAAGCACTGTTTCCCACAGTTTCTGAGGCTAATTCTTGAACCGTAAGTCTTAGACGCTTGATCTTGGCGGCATTCGTCTCAGCGCCTGGCAATTAGTATAGAAGCACTGTCTTTGACTTATCTGAAAGTTTCCCAGGCGAGCTATTCACAAGTAAATCCTAGACGCTCGATCTTGGTTATTTTCGCTTTCGCGGCTGGCAGCAAAGTTCCGAACCATGTTTATGTGAATAACTCTTGAACCGTAAGTCACAGACGCTCGCTCTTGGCTGCATTCGTTTCAGCTCGTGGCAGCCAGTCTAAAAAACACTATCTTGGACTTCTCTGGATGTTTCCCAGGCGAGCTATTGGCAGCATGTTTTGAACCACTGTTTCTGAGGCTAATTCTTGAACCGTAAGTCATAGACGCTCGATCTTGGCGGCATTCGTCTCAGCGCCTGGCAATTAGTATAGAAGCACTGTTTCCCACTGTTTCTGAGGCTAATTCTTGAACCGTAAGTCTTAGACGCTTGATCTTGGCGGCATTCGTCTCAGCGCCTGGCAATTAGTATAGAAGCACTGTCTTTGACTTCTCTGGATGTTTCCCAGGCGAGCTATTCACAAGTAAATCCTAGACGCTCGATCTTGGTTACTTTCGCTTTCGCGGCTGCCAGCAAAGTTCAGAACCATGTTTCTGTGAATAACTCTTGAATCGTAAGTCACAGACGCTCGCTCTTGGTTGCATTCGTTTCAGCTCGTGGCAGCCAGTCTAAAAAACACTATATTGGACTTCTCTGGATGTTTCCCAGGCGAGCTATTAGCAGCATGTTCAGAACCACTGTTTCTGAGGCTAATTCTTGAACCGTAAGTCATAGACGCTCGATCTTGGCGGCATTCGTCTCAGCGCCTGGCAATTAGTATAGAAGCACTGTTTCCCACTGTT
Source organism: Rhinoderma darwinii (assembly GCF_050947455.1). Lineage (NCBI taxonomy): Eukaryota > Metazoa > Chordata > Amphibia > Anura > Rhinodermatidae > Rhinoderma > Rhinoderma darwinii. The sequence continues at coordinate 2,006 of NW_027463746.1, read as the reverse complement.
TCTGAGGCTAATTCTTGAACCGTAAGTCTTAGACGCTTGATCTTGGCGGCATTCGTCTCAGCGCCTGGCAATTAGTATAGCTGCACTGTCTTTGACTTCTCTGGATGTTTTCCAGGCGAGCTATTCACAAGTAAATCCTAGACGCTCGATCTTGGTTGCTTTCGCTTTCGCGGCTGGCAGCAAAGTTCAGAACCATGTTTATGTGAATAACTTTTGAACCGTAAGTCACAGACGCTCGCTCTTGGCTGCATTCGTTTCAGCTCGTGCAGCCAGTCTAAAAAAACACTATCTTGGACTTCTCTGGATGTTTCCCAGGCGAGCTATTGGCAGCATGTTCAGAACCACTGTTTCTGAGGCTAATTCTTGAACCGTAAGTCATAGACGCTCGATCTTGGCGGCATTCGTCTCAGCGCCTGGCAATTAGTATAGAAGCACTGTCTTTGACTTCTCTGGATGTTTCCCAGGCGAGCTATTGACTAGTAAATCCTAGACGCTCGATCTTTGTTATTTTCGCTTTCGCGGCTGGCAGCAAAGTTCCGAACCATGTTTCTGTGAATAACTCTTGAACCGTAAGTCACAGACGCTCGCTCTTGGCTGCATTCGTTTCAGCTCGTGGCAGCCAGTCTAAAAAACACTATCTTGGACTTCTCTGGATGTTTCCCAGGCGAGCTATTGGCAGCATGTTTTGAACCACTGTTTCTGAGGCTAATCTTGAACCGTAAGTCATAGACGCTCGATCTTGGCGGCATTCGTCTCAGCGCCTGGCAATTAGTATAGAAGCACTGTTTCCCACTGTTTCTGAGGCTAATTCTTGAACCGTAAGTCATAGACGCTCGATCTTGGCGGCATTCGTCTCAGCGCCTGGCAATTAGTATAGAAGCACTGTTTCCCACTGTTTCTGAGGCTAATTCTTGAACCGTAAGTCTTAGACGCTTGATCTTGGCGGCATTCGTCTCAGCGCCTGGCAATTAGTATAGAAGCACTGTCTTTGACTTATCTGAAAGTTTCCCAGGCGAGCTATTCACAAGTAAATCCTAGACGCTCGATCTTGGTTATTTTCGCTTTCGCGGCTGGCAGCAAAGTTCCGAACCATGTTTATGTGAATAACTCTTGAACCGTAAGTCACAGACGCTCGCTCTTGGCTGCATTCGTTTCAGCTCGTGGCAGCCAGTCTAAAAAACACTATCTTGGACTTCTCTGGATGTTTCCCAGGCGAGCTATTGGCAGCATGTTTTGAACCACTGTTTCTGAGGCTAATTCTTGAACCGTAAGTCATAGACGCTCGATCTTGGCGGCATTCGTCTCAGCGCCTGGCAATTAGTATAGAAGCACTGTTTCTGAGGCTAATTCTTGAACCGTAAGTCTTAGACGCTTGATCTTGGCGGCATTCGTCTCAGCGCCTGGCAATTAGTATAGAAGCACTGTCTTTGACTTCTCTGGATGTTTCCCAGGCGAGCTATTCACAAGTAAATCCTAGACGCTCGATCTTGGTTACTTTCGCTTTCGCGGCTGGCAGCAAAGTTCAGAACCATGTTTCTGTGAATAACTCTTGAACCGTAAGTCACAGACGCTCGCTCTTGGCTGCATTCGTTTCAGCTCGTGGCAGCCAGTCTAAAAAAACACTATCTTGGACTTCTCTGGATGTTTCCCAGGCGAGCTATTGGCAGCATGTTCAAAACCACTGTTTCTGAGGCTAATTCTTGAACCGTAAGTCATAGACGCTCGATCTTGGCGGCATTCGTCTCAGCGCCTGGCAATTAGTATAGAAGCACTGTTTCCCACTGTTTCTGAGGCTAATTCTTGAACCGTAAGTCATAGACGCTCGATCTTGGCGGCATTCGTCTCAGCGCCTGGCAATTAGTATAGAAGCACTGTTTCCCACTGTTTCTGAGGCTAATTCTTGAACCGTAAGTCTTAGACGCTTGATCTTGGCGGCATTCGTCTCAGCGCCTGGCAATTAGTATAGAAGCACTGTCTTTGACTTATCTGAAAGTTTCCCAGGCGAG
>NW_027463745.1:27500-33477 GCF_050947455.1 Rhinoderma darwinii | reverse complement strand
ACATCTCCTACGCCTGAAATACTGTGAGAGGGAGAACTTGCTCCGCCTCCCAAGTCCAACACTTCCAGGACGAGAGGAGGGCGGGAGGCGTTCCCGGCTTAGGCCGAATGCTGCTTCCACGGCGATAGCGGCACCAAGCCGCCCTCTCACGCCGCTGCCCTGGATGTCCCCGTCGGCCTCGCTCGCTGGTCGGATCCGGTGTTTTTTTACCTTCTTAATAAAAAAATATTTTTTTTTTTTATGTTATTTCCTGAAGCCCCAAGCCCACCTGCAGTTGCACGAGCAAGGCCACCTCGGCAACTCCTACCGAAAGCCGTGAACGAGGAAGTACAAACGGGAGCTGCTCCCGTTCCAAGCCGAGAAGGACTTCCATGGTGTGACCGGTAGGTAGTGGCACCTCCTGCCGTCCTCCTGGAAGTCCCCGTCGGCCTGGCTCACGGCTCGGTCCCGCTGTGAGTTTTACCTTCATAATAAAAAAACACTTTTTTTTTTTATGGTATTTTATGAAGTCCCAAGCCGACCTGCAGTTGCAGGAGCTCGGCCACCTCGGCAACTCCTACCGAAAGCCGTGAACGAGGAAGTACAAACGGGAGCTGCTCCCGTTCCAAGCCGAGAAGGACTTCCATGGTGTGACCGGTAGGTAGTGGCACCTCCTGCCGTCCTCCTGGAAGTCCCCGTCGGCCTCGCTCGCAGGTCTGTCTTCATTGACGTTTTGGAGAAAAAACCCTATGAGGTTTTTATTTTGGGCCTCAGCCGGGCAGCAGTTCCATGAGCCCGGGTACTTTGGCACCTTACCCCGGTGTATTTGAGGTGGTGACACTTTTAGGGGTGTGAATATCTCCTTCACCTGAAATCCTGTGAGAGGGCATCTAGGTTTTGAGTTCCAAGTCCCAACGGTTCTTCCTAGCGGGAAGTCCTAACCGTTCCTGGCCGAGAGTGACTTCCAGGGTTTGAGCAATAGGTACCGGCCTGCCCTCTCACGGTGCCTCCTGGAAGTCCCCGTCGGCCTCGTTCGCTGGTCGGTCCGCTGCACCTTAACTTCCATGAAAGAAGTTTGGTGCATTCTTTCTGGAGTCCCAGGCCGACCAGCAGTTGCAGGAGCTCGGCCAGCTCTGTGACTCCAACCGAGTACCGTGAAGGAGGACGTGCTGCACGTTCTTGCGGGAGCTGCACCTGGTCCAACCCGAGAAGGACTTCCATGGTGTGACCGGTATGTAGTGGCACGTCATGCCGGCCTCCTGGAAGTCCCCGTCGTCCTCGCTCGCTGGTCGGTCCGCTGCACCTGAACTTCCACGAAAGAACTTTGATGCATTCTTTCTGGAGTCCCAGGCCGACCAGCAGTTGCAGGAGCTCGGCCACCTTGGCGGCTCCAACCGAACACCTTGAAGGAGGACGTGCTGCACGTTCTAGCAGGAGCTGCACCTGGTTCAAACCGAGAAGGACTTCCATGGTGTCACCGGTATGTAGTGGCACGTCATGCCGGCCTCCTGGAAGTCCCCGTCGGCCTCGTTCGCTGGTCGGTCCGCTGCACCTGACTTTCCATGAAAGAACTGTGGTGCATTCTTTCTGAAGTCCCAGGCCGACCAGCAGTTGCAGGAGCTCGGCCACGGTGGTGAGTCCAACCGAGTACTGTGAAGGAGGACGTGCTACACGTTCTAGCGGGAGCTGTACCTGGTTCAACCCGAGAATGACTTCCATGGTGTGACCGGTATGTAGTGGCACGTCATGCCGGCCTCCTGGAAGTCCCCGTCGGCCTCGCTCGCAGGTCTGTCTTCATTGACGTTTTGGAGGAAAAACCCTATGAGGTTTTTATTTTGGGCTTCAGCCGGGCAGCAGTTCCAGGAGCCCGGGTACTTTGGCACCTTACCCCGGTGTATTTGAGGTGGTGACACTTTTAGGGGTGTGAATATCTCCTTCACCTGAAATCCTGTGAGAGGGCATTTCTGCTCCGCGTTCCAAGTCCTAACGGTTCTTCCTAGCGGGAAGTCCTAACCGTTCGTGGCCGAGAAGGACTTCCAGGGAGTGACCGGTATGTAGTGGCACGTCATGCCGGCCTCCTGGAAGTCCCCATCGGCCTTGCTCCCTGGTCGGTCCGCTGCACCTGAACTTCCACGAAAGAACTTTGGTACATTCTTTCTGGAGTCCCAGGCCGACCAGCAGTTGCAGGAGCTCGGCCACGGTGGTGAGTTCAACCGAGTACTGTGAAGGAGGACGTGCTGCACGTTCTAGCGGGAAGCTATACCTGGTTCAACCCGAGAAGGACTTCCATGGTGTGACCGGTATGTAGTGGCACGTCATGCCGGCCTCCTGGAAGTCCCCGTCGGCCTCGTTCGCTGGTCGGTCCGCTGCACCTGACTTTCCATGAAAGAACTGTGGTGCATTCTTTCTGAAGTCCCAGGCCGACCAGCAGTTGCAGGAGCTCGGCCACGGTGTTGAGTCCAACCGAGTACTGTGAAGGAGGACGTGCTACACGTTCTAGCGGGAGCTGTACCTGGTTCAACCCGAGAAGGACTTCCATGGTGTGACCGGTATGTAGTGGCACGTCATGCCGGCCTCCTGGAAGTCCCCGTCGGCCTCGTTCGCTGGTCGGTCCGCTGCACCTGACTTTCCATGAAAGAACTGTGGTGCATTCTTTCTGAAGTCCCAGGCCGACCAGCAGTTGCAGGAGCTCGGCCACGGTGTTGAGTCCAACCGAGTACTGTGAAGGAGGACGTGCTACACGTTCTAGCGGGAGCTGTACCTGGTTCAACCCGAGAAGGACTTCCATGGTGTGACCGGTATGTAGTGGCACGTCATGCCGGCCTCCTGGAAGTCCCCGTCGGCCTCGCTCGCAGGTCTGTCTTCATTGACGTTTTGGAGGAAAAACCCTATGAGGTTTTTATTTTGGGCTTCAGCCGGGCAGCAGTTCCAGGAGCCCGGGTACTTTGGCACCTTACCCCGGTGTATTTGAGGTGGTGACACTTTTTAGGGGTGTGAATATCTCCTTCACCTGAAATCCTGTGAGAGGGCATTTCTGCTCCGCGTTCCAAGTCCTAACGGTTCTTCCTAGCGGGAAGTCCTAACCGTTCGTGGCCGAGAAGGACTTCCAGGGAGTGACCGGTATGTAGTGGCACGTCATGCCGGCCTCCTGGAAGTCCCCATCGGCCTTGCTCCCTGGTCGGTCCGCTGCACCTGAACTTCCACGAAAGAACTTTGGTACATTCTTTCTGGAGTCCCAGGCCGACCAGCAGTTGCAGGAGCTCGGCCACGGTGGTGAGTTCAACCGAGTACTGTGAAGGAGGACGTGCTGCACGTTCTAGCGGGAGCTATACCTGGTTCAACCCGAGAAGGACTTCCATGGTGTGACCGGTATGTAGTGGCACGTCATGCCGGCCTCCTGGAAGTCCCCGTCGGCCTCGTTCGCTGGTCGGTCCGCTGCACCTGACTTTCCATGAAAGAACTGTGGTGCATTCTTTCTGAAGTCCCAGGCCGACCAGCAGTTGCAGGAGCTCGGCCACGGTGTTGAGTCCAACCGAGTACTGTGAAGGAGGACGTGCTACACGTTCTAGCGGGAGCTGTACCTGGTTCAACCCGAGAAGGACTTCCATGGTGTGACCGGTATGTAGTGGCACGTCATGCCGGCCTCCTGGAAGTCCCCGTCGGCCTCGTTCGCTGGTCGGTCCGCTGCACCTGACTTTCCATGAAAGAACTGTGGTGCATTCTTTCTGAAGTCCCAGGCCGACCAGCAGTTGCAGGAGCTCGGCCACGGTGTTGAGTCCAACCGAGTACTGTGAAGGAGGACGTGCTACACGTTCTAGCGGGAGCTGTACCTGGTTCAACCCGAGAAGGACTTCCATGGTGTGACCGGTATGTAGTGGCACGTCATGCCGGCCTCCTGGAAGTCCCCGTCGGCCTCGCTCGCAGGTCTGTCTTCATTGACGTTTTGGAGGAAAAACCCTATGAGGTTTTTATTTTGGGCTTCAGCCGGGCAGCAGTTCCAGGAGCCCGGGTACTTTGGCACCTTACCCCGGTGTATTTGAGGTGGTGACACTTTTTAGGGGTGTGAATATCTCCTTCACCTGAAATCCTGTGAGAGGGCATTTCTGCTCCGCGTTCCAAGTCCTAACGGTTCTTCCTAGCGGGAAGTCCTAACCGTTCGTGGCCGAGAAGGACTTCCAGGGAGTGACCGGTATGTAGTGGCACGTCATGCCGGCCTCCTGGAAGTCCCCATCGGCCTTGCTCCCTGGTCGGTCCGCTGCACCTGAACTTCCACGAAAGAACTTTGGTACATTCTTTCTGGAGTCCCAGGCCGACCAGCAGTTGCAGGAGCTCGGCCACGGTGGTGAGTTCAACCGAGTACTGTGAAGGAGGACGTGCTGCACGTTCTAGCGGGAGCTATACCTGGTTCAACCCGAGAAGGACTTCCATGGTGTGACCGGTATGTAGTGGCACGTCATGCCGGCCTCCTGGAAGTCCCCGTCGGCCTCGTTCGCTGGTCGGTCCGCTGCACCTGACTTTCCATGAAAGAACTGTGGTGCATTCTTTCTGAAGTCCCAGGCCGACCAGCAGTTGCAGGAGCTCGGCCACGGTGTTGAGTCCAACCGAGTACTGTGAAGGAGGACGTGCTACACGTTCTAGCGGGAGCTGTACCTGGTTCAACCCGAGAAGGACTTCCATGGTGTGACCGGTATGTAGTGGCACGTCATGCCGGCCTCCTGGAAGTCCCCGTCGGCCTCGCTCGCAGGTCTGTCTTCATTGACGTTTTGGAGGAAAAACCCTATGAGGTTTTTATTTTGGGCTTCAGCCGGGCAGCAGTTCCAGGAGCCCGGGTACTTTGGCACCTTACCCCGGTGTATTTGAGGTGGTGACACTTTTAGGGGTGTGAATATCTCCTTCACCTGAAATCCTGTGAGAGGGCATTTCTGCTCCGCGTTCCAAGTCCTAACGGTTCTTCCTAGCGGGAAGTCCTAACCGTTCGTGGCCGAGAAGGACTTCCAGGGAGTGACCGGTATGTAGTGGCACGTCATGCCGGCCTCCTGGAAGTCCCCATCGGCCTTGCTCGTTGGTCGGTCCGCTGCACCTGAACTTTCACGAAAGAACTTTGGTACATTCTTTCTGGAGTCCCAGGCCGACCAGCAGTTGCAGGAGCTCGGCCACGGTGGTGAGTTCAACCGAGTACTGTGAAGGAGGATGTGCTGCACGTTCTAGCGGGAGCTATACCTGGTTCAACCCGAGAAGGGCTTCCATGGTGTGACCGGTATGTAGTGGCACGTCATGCCGGCCTCCTGGAAGTCCCCGTCGGCCTCGTTCGCTGGTCGGTCCGCTGCACCTGACTTTCCATGAAAGAACTTTGGTGCATTCTTTCTGAAGTCCCAGGCCGACCAGCAGTTGCAGGAGCTCGGCCAGCTTGGCGACTCCAACCCGAGTACCTTGAAGGAGGACGTGCTGCACGTTCTAGCGGGAGCTGCACCTGTTCCAACCCGAGAAGGACTTCCATGGTCTGACCGGTATGTAGTGGCACGTCATGCCGGCCTCCTGGAAGTCCCCGTCGGCTTCGCTCGCAGGTCTGTCTTCATTGACGTTTTGGAGGAAAAACCCTATGAGGTTTTTATTTTGGGCTTCAGCCGGGCAGCAGTTCCAGGAGCCCGGGTACTTTGGCACCTTACCCCGGTGTATTTGAGGTGGTGACACTTTTAGGGGTGTGAATATCTCCTTCACCTGAAATCCTGTGAGAGGGCATTTCTGCTCCGCGTTCCAAGTCCTAACGGTTCTTCCTAGCGGGAAGTCCTAACCGTTTGTGGCCGAGAAGGACTTCCAGGGAGTGAGGGGTAGGCACCGGCCCCCTCATGCCGGCCTCCTGGAAGTCCCCATCGGCCTTGCTCCCTGGTCGGTCCGCTGCACCTGAACTTCCACGAAAGAACTTTGGTGCATTCTTTCTGGAGTCCCAGGCCGACCAGCAGTTGCAGGAGCTCGGCCACGTTGGCGACTCCAACCGAGT
>NW_027463745.1:0-15000 GCF_050947455.1 Rhinoderma darwinii | reverse complement strand
CAGCCAGAGTTCCAGGTTGATTGCTGGTAGGTCCCGGTGGGGTGGAAGGGGGTCAGCGGGAGCAAACTGCATCCCCATGCCCAGCCAGAGTTCCAGGGTGATTGCAGGTAGGTCCCGGTGGGGGGGCAGCGGGAGCAACCTGCATCCCCATGCCCAGCCAGAGTTCCAGGCTGATTGCTGGTAGGTCCTGGTGGGGGGGCAGCGGGAGCAACTTGCATCCCCATGCCCAGCCAGAGTTCCAGGGTGATTGCAGGTAGGTCCTGGTGGGGGGCAGCGGGAGCAACTTGCATTCCCATGCCCAGCCAGAGTTCCAGGGTGATTGCAGGTAGGTCCTGGTGGGGGGCAGCGGGAGCAACTTGCATCCCCATGCCCAGCCAGAGTTCCAGGGTGATTGCTGGTAGGTCCCGGTGGGGGGGCAGCGGGAGCAACCTGCATCTCCATGCCCAGCCAGAGTTCCAGAGTGATTGCAGGTAGGTCCCGGTGGGGGGGCAGCGGGAGAAACTTGCATCCCCATGCCCAGCCAGAGTTCCAGGGTGATTGCAGGTAGGTCCCGGTGGGGTGGAAGGGGGTCAGCGGGAGCAAACTGCATCCCCATGCCCAGCCAGAGTTCCAGGGTGATTGCTGGTAGGTCCCGGTGGGGTGGAAAGGGGGTCAGCGGGAGCAAACTGCATCCCCATGCCCAGCCAGAGTTCCAGGGTGATTGCAGGTAGGTCCCGGTGGGGGGGCAGCAGGAGCAACCTGCATCCCCATGCCCAGCCAGAGTTCCAGGGTGATTGCAGGTAGGTCCTGGTGGGGGGGCAGCGGGAGCAACTTGCATCCCCATGCCCAGCCAGAGTTCCAGGGTGATTGCAGGTAGGTCCTGGTGGGGTGGAAGGGGGTCAGCGGGAGCAAACTGCATCCCCATGCCCAGCCAGAGTTCCAGGGTGATTGCAGGTAGGTCCCGGTGGGGGGGCAGCGGGAGCAACCTGCATCCCCATGCCCAGCCAGAGTTCCAGGGTGATTGCAGGTAGGTCCCGGTGGGGGGGCAGCGGGAGCAACCTGCATCCCCATGCCCAGCCAGAGTTCCAGGGTGATTGCAGGTAGGTCCCGGTGGGGTGGAAGGGGGTCAGCGGGAGCAAACTGCATCCCCATGCCCAGCCAGAGTTCCAGAGTGATTGCAGGTAGGTCCCGGTGGGGGGGGGGGGGGGGGGCAGCGGGAGCAACCTGCATCCCCATGCCCAGCCAGAGTTCCAGGGTGATTGCTGTTGGGTCCGGTGGGGTGGAAGGGGGTCAGCGGGAGCAAACTGCATCCCCATGCCCAGCCAGAGTTCCAGGGTGATTGCAGGTAGGTCCCGGTGGGGGGGCAGCAGGAGCAACCTGCATCCCCATGCCCAGCCAGAGTTCCAGGGTGATTGCAGGTAGGTCCTGGTGGGGGGGCAGCGGGAGCAACTTGCATCCCCATGCCCAGCCAGAGTTCCAGGGTGATTGCAGGTAGGTCCTGGTGGGGTGGAAGGGGGTCAGCGGGAGCAAACTGCATCCCCATGCCCAGCCAGAGTTCCAGGGTGATTGCAGGTAGGTCCCGGTGGGGGGGCAGCGGGAGCAACCTGCATCCCCATGCCCAGCCAGAGTTCCAGGGTGATTGCAGGTAGGTCCCGGTGGGGGGGCAGCGGGAGCAACCTGCATCCCCATGCCCAGCCAGAGTTCCAGGGTGATTGCAGGTAGGTCCCGGTGGGGTGGAAGGGGGTCAGCGGGAGCAAACTGCATCCCCATGCCCAGCCAGAGTTCCAGAGTGATTGCAGGTAGGTCCCGGTGGGGGGGGGGGGGGGGGGCAGCGGGAGCAACCTGCATCCCCATGCCCAGCCAGAGTTCCAGGGTGATTGCTGTTGGGTCCGGTGGGGTGGAAGGGGGTCAGCGGGAGCAAACTGCATCCCCATGCCCAGCCAGAGTTCCAGGGTGATTGCAGGTAGGTCCTGGTGGGGGGGCAGCGGGAGCAACTTGCATCCCCATGCCCAGCCAGAGTTCCAGGTTGATTGCTGGTAGGTCCCGGTGGGGTGGAAGGGGGTCAGCGGGAGCAAACTGCATCCCCATGCCCAGCCAGAGTTCCAGGGTGATTGCAGGTAGGTCCCGGTGGGGGGGCAGCGGGAGCAACCTGCATCCCCATGCCCAGCCAGAGTTCCAGGCTGATTGCTGGTAGGTCCTGGTGGGGGGGCAGCGGGAGCAACTTGCATCCCCATGCCCAGCCAGAGTTCCAGGGTGATTGCAGGTAGGTCCTGGTGGGGGGCAGCGGGAGCAACTTGCATTCCCATGCCCAGCCAGAGTTCCAGGGTGATTGCAGGTAGGTCCTGGTGGGGGGCAGCGGGAGCAACTTGCATCCCCATGCCCAGCCAGAGTTCCAGGGTGATTGCTGGTAGGTCCCGGTGGGGGGGCAGCGGGAGCAACCTGCATCTCCATGCCCAGCCAGAGTTCCAGAGTGATTGCAGGTAGGTCCCGGTGGGGGGGCAGCGGGAGAAACTTGCATCCCCATGCCCAGCCAGAGTTCCAGGGTGATTGCAGGTAGGTCCCGGTGGGGTGGAAGGGGGTCAGCGGGAGCAAACTGCATCCCCATGCCCAGCCAGAGTTCCAGGGTGATTGCTGGTAGGTCCCGGTGGGGTGGAAAGGGGGTCAGCGGGAGCAAACTGCATCCCCATGCCCAGCCAGAGTTCCAGGGTGATTGCAGGTAGGTCCCGGTGGGGGGGCAGCAGGAGCAACTTGCATCCCCATGCCCGGCCAGAGTTCCAGGGCCAGAGTGTGACGGCAGGCAGCATAGGCCGGGGCAAAGTTCCAAGGCGGCGTGGAGAGGACTAGGCCACAAGATAAGGGGATCCTTTCGTGAACAAACAGCAGTGAAAATACAAAGGCCCAAATGTCAAAGAATGGCATTTGTGCTACTGAAAGTGAAACATTTAAAATCAAGTGAAAGTGGGGTATGTTCACAAATGTCAGAGGCGGTGATGAGCAGCAGAGGCAGGCCGGGGCAGAGTTCCAGGGCTAGGAGTGTGACGGCAGGCAGCGTAGGCCGGGGCAGAGTTCCAGGGCGGTGGGGAGAGGACTAGGCCTCGAGATATGGAGATCCATTTGGTGACCAAGCAGCAGTGAAAATAGAAAGGCCCAAATGTCAAAGAATGACATTTCTGCTACTGAAAGTGAAACATTTGAAAGTGAAACATTTAAAATCAAGTTAAAGTGGGGTTTGTTCACAAATGTCAGAGGCGGTGGTGAACAGCAGGGGCAGGCCGGGGCAGAGTTCCAGGGCCAGGAGTGTGATGGCAGGCAGCGTAGGCCGGGGCAGAGTTCCAGGGCGGTGGGGAGAGGACTAGGCCTCAATTTAAGGAGATCCATTTGTTGACCAAGCAGCAGTGCAAATAAAAAGGCCCGAATGTCAAAGAATGACATTTCTGATACTGAAAGTGAACCATTTAAAATCAAGTTAAAGTGGGGTATGTTCACAAATGTCAGAGGCGGTGGTGAACAGCAGGGGCAGGCCGGGACAGAGTTCCAGGGCCAGAGTGTGACGGCAGGCAGTGTAGGCCGGGGCAGAGTTCCAGGGCGGTGGGGAGAGGACTAGGCCTCAATTTAAGGAGATCCATTTGTTGACCAAGCAGCAGTGCAAATAAAAAGGCCCAAATGTCAAAGAATGACATTTCTGATACTGAAAGTGAACCATTTAAAATCAAGTTAAAGTGGGGTATGTTCAAAAATGTCAGAGGCGGTGGTGAGCAGCAGAGGCAGGCCGGGGCAGAGTTCCAGGGCCAGGGGTGTGACGGCAGGCAGCGTAGGCCGGGGCAGAGTTCCAGGGCGGTGGGGAGAGGACTAGGCCTCGACATAAGGAGATCCATTTGGTGACCAAACAGCAGTGAAAATAAATAGGCCCAAATGTCAAAGAATGACATTTCTGCTACTGAAAGTGAAACATTTAAAATCAAGTTAAAGTGGGGTATGTTCACAAATGTCAGAGGCGGTGGTGAACAGCAGGGGCAGGCCGGGGCAGAGTTCCAGGGCCAGGGTGTGACGGCAGGCAGCGTAGGCCGGGGCAGAGTTCCAGGGCGGTGGGTGAGAGGACTAGGCCTCAATCCAAGGAGATCCATTTGGTGACCAAGCAGCAGTGGGAAAATAAAAAGGCCCAAATGTCAAAGAATGACATTTCTGCTACTGAAAGTGAAACATTTGAAAGTGAACCATTTAAAATCTAGTTAAAGTGGGGTATGTTCAAAAATGTCAGAGTCGGTGGTGAGCAGCAGAGGCAGGCCGGGGCAGAGTTCCAGGGCTAGGAGTGTGACGGCAGGCAGCGTAGGCCGGGGCAGAGTTCCAGGGCGGTGGGGAGAGGACTAGGCCTCAATCTAAGGAGATCCATTTGGTGACCAAACAGCAGTGAAAATAAAAAGGCCCAAATGTCAAAGAATGACATTTCTGCTACTGAAAGTGAAACATTTGAAAGTGAACCATTTAAAATCAAGTTAAAGTGGGGTATGTTCAAAAATGTCAGAGGTGGTGGTGAGCAGCAGAGGCAGGCCGGGGCAGAGTTCCAGGTGCCTGGAGTGTGAAGGCAGCACAGGCCGGGGCAGAGTTCCAGGGCCAGAGTGTGTGACGGCAGGCAGCGTAGGCCGGGGCAGAGTTCCAGGGCGGTGGGGAGAGGACTAGGCCTCAATCCAAGGAGATCCATTTGGTGACCAAGCAGCAGTGAAAATAAAAAGGCCCAAATGTCAAAGAATGACATTTCTGCTACTGAAAGTGAAACATTTGAAAGTGAACCATTTAAAATCTAGTTAAAGTGGGGTATGTTCAAAAATGTCAGAGTCGGTGGTGAACAGCAAAGGCAGGCCGGGGCAGAGTTCCAGGGCCAGAGTGTGACGGCAGCACAGGCCGGGGCAGAGCTCCAGGGCCAGGGTGTGACGGCAGGCAGCGTAGGCCGGGGCAGAGTTCCAGGGCGTTGGGGAGAGGACTAGGCCTCAAAATAAGGAGATCCATTTGGTGACCAAGCAGAAGTGAAAATAAAAAGGCCCAAATGTCAAAGAATGACATTTCTGCTACTGAAAGTGAAACATTTGAAAGTGAACCATTTAAAATCTAGTTAAAGTGGGGTATGTTCAAAAATGTCAGAGTCGGTGGTGAACAGCAAAGGCAGGCCGGGGCAGAGTTCCAGGGCCAGAGTGTGACGGCAGCACAGGCCGGGGCAGAGTTCCAGGGCCAGAGTGTGTGACGGCAGGCAGCGTAGGCCGGGGCAGAGTTCCAGGGCGGTGGGGAGAGGACTAGGCCTCAATTTAAGGAGATCCATTTGTTGACCAAGCAGCAGTGCAAATAAAAAGGCCCGAATGTCAAAGAATGACATTTCTGATACTGAAAGTGAACCATTTAAAATCAAGTTAAAGTGGGGTATGTTCACAAATGTCAGAGGCGGTGGTGAACAGCAGGGGCAGGCCGGGACAGAGTTCCAGGGCCAGAGTGTGACGGCAGGCAGTGTAGGCCGGGGCAGAGTTCCAGGGCGGTGGGGAGAGGACTAGGCCTCAATTTAAGGAGATCCATTTGTGACCAAACAGCAGTGCAAATAAAAAGGCCCGAATGTCAAAGAATGACATTTCTGATACTGAAAGTGAACCATTTAAAATCAAGTTAAAGTGGGGTATGTTCACAAATGTCAGAGGCGGTGGTGAACAGCAGGGGCAGGCCGGGACAGAGTTCCAGGGCCAGAGTGTGACGGCAGGCAGTGTAGGCCGGGGCAGAGTTCCAGGGCGGTGGGTGAGAGGACTAGGCCTCAATCCAAGGGGATCCATTTGGTGACCAAGCAGCAGTGAAAATGAAAAGGCCCAAATGTCAAAGAATGCCATTTCTGCAACTGAAAGTGAAACATTTGAAAGTGACACATTTAAAATCAAGTTAAAGTGGGGTATGTTCAAAAATGTCAGAGGCGGTAGTGAACAGCAGAGGTAGGCCGGGGCAGAGTTCCAGGGCCAGGGGTGTCACGGCAGGCAGCGTAGGCCGGGGAAGAGTTCCAGGGCGGTGGGGAGAGGACTAGGCCTCAATCCAAGGGGATCCATTTGGTGACCAAGCAGCAGTGAAAATGAAAAGGCCCAAATGTCAAAGAATGCCATTTCTGCAACTGAAAGTGAAACATTTGAAAGTGACACATTTAAAATCAAGTTAAAGTGGGGTATGTTCAAAAATGTCAGAGGCGGTAGTGAACAGCAGAGGTAGGCCGGGGCAGAGTTCCAGGGCCAGGGGTGTCACGGCAGGCAGCGTAGGCCTGCGCAGAGTTCCAGGGCGGTGGGGAGAGGACTAGGCCTCAATCCAAGGAGATCCATTTGGTGACCAAGCAGCAGTGAAAATAAAAAGGCCCAAATGTCAAAGAATGACATTTCTGCTACTGAAAGTGAAACATTTGAAAGTGAAACATTTAAAATCAAGTTAAAGTGGGGTATGTTCAAAAATGTCAGAGGCGGTAGTGAACAGCAGAGGTAGGCCGGGGCAGAGTTCCAGGGCCAGGGGTGTCACGGCAGGCAGCGTAGGCCGGGGAAGAGTTCCAGGGCGGTGGGGAGAGGACTAGGCCTCAATCCAAGGGGATCCATTTGGTGACCAAGCAGCAGTGAAAATGAAAAGGCCCAAATGTCAAAGAATGCCATTTCTGCAACTGAAAGTGAAACATTTGAAAGTGACACATTTAAAATCAAGTTAAAGTGGGGTATGTTCAAAAATGTCAGAGGCGGTAGTGAACAGCAGAGGTAGGCCGGGGCAGAGTTCCAGGGCCAGGGGTGTCACGGCAGGCAGCGTAGGCCGGGGAAGAGTTCCAGGGCGGTGGGGAGAGGACTAGGCCTCAATCCAAGGGGATCCATTTGGTGACCAAGCAGCAGTGAAAATGAAAAGGCCCAAATGTCAAAGAATGCCATTTCTGCAACTGAAAGTGAAACATTTGAAAGTGACACATTTAAAATCAAGTTAAAGTGGGGTATGTTCAAAAATGTCAGAGGCGGTAGTGAACAGCAGAGGTAGGCCGGGGCAGAGTTCCAGGGCCAGGGGTGTCACGGCAGGCAGCGTAGGCCGGGGAAGAGTTCCAGGGCGGTGGGGAGAGGACTAGGCCTCAATCCAAGGGGATCCATTTGGTGACCAAGCAGCAGTGAAAATGAAAAGGCCCAAATGTCAAAGAATGCCATTTCTGCAACTGAAAGTGAAACATTTGAAAGTGACACATTTAAAATCAAGTTAAAGTGGGGTATGTTCAAAAATGTCAGAGGCGGTAGTGAACAGCAGAGGTAGGCCGGGGCAGAGTTCCAGGGCCAGGGGTGTCACGGCAGGCAGCGTAGGCCGGGGCAGAGTTCCAGGGCGGTGGGGAGAGGACTAGGCCTCGATCTAAGGAGATCCATTTGGTGACCAAACAGCAGTGAAAATAAAAAGGCCCAAATGTCAAAGAATGACATTTTTGATACTGAAAGTGAACCATTTAAAATCAAGTGAAAGTGGAGTACGTTCAAAAATGTCAGAGGCGGTGGTGAACAGCAGGGGCAGGCCGGGGCATAGTTCCAGGGCCAGAGTGTGACGGCAGCACAGGCCGGGGCAGAGCTCCAGGGCCAGAGTGTGACGGCAGGCAGCATAGGCCGGGGCACAGTTCCAGGGCCAGAGTGTGACGGCAGGCAGCGTAGGCCGGGGCAGAGTTCCAGGGCGGTGGGGAGAGGACTAGGCCTCGAGATAAGGTGATCCATTTGGTGACCAAGCAGCAGTGGAAATAAAAAGGCCCAAATTTCAAAGAATGACATTTTTGATACTGAAAGTGAAACATTTAAAATCAAGTTAAAGTGGGGTACGTTCAAAAATGTCAGAGGCGGTAATGAGCAGCAGAGGCAGGCCGTGGGCACAGTTCCAGGGCCAGAGTGTGACGGCAGCACAGGCCGGGGCAGAGTTCCAGGGCCAGAGTGTGACGGCAGGCAGCATAGGCCGGGGCACAGTTCCAGGGCCAGAGTGTGACGGCACGCAGCGTAGGCCGGGGCAGAGTTCCAGGGCGGTGGGGAGAGGACTAGGCCTCGAGATAAGGAGATCCATTTGGTGACCCAACAGCAGTGAAAATAAAAAGGCCCAAATGTCAAAGAATGACATTTCTGCTACTGAAAGTGACACATTTAAAATCAAGTGAAAGTGGGGTATGTTCAAAAAATGACAGAGGCGGTAATGAGCAGCAGAGGCAGGCCGGGGCACAGTTCCAGGGCCAGAGTGTGACACTGTCCGCCGATAGATAACCCTTTGCACATTATCGTCATCATCATTATCAGCAGCAGTTGCTGTCAGCCAGCTCCAGAGTGTATGAGCGGCGTGTGCTGCCCATTGCAGCCCAGGGTAGAGGAGCCGTGTGCAAGCTGTGCATGCCCGGGGGCAACAGTGTATGAGCTCCTCAGCGCCAGCGGGGGGGGGGGGGTCCCACTATGTCCCAAGCCGCCTGACATGTACTTCCGGTCGGCTAGGAGGTGGCATGTCAGCTGGGCTGTCAGCCAGCTCCAGAGTGTATGAGCGGTGTGTGCCTGCACCCGTGGGGGGGGGGGGGGGGGGGATACAGGAGCCATGGGGAAGCTGTGCAAGACCGGGGGCAGCCGTGTACGAGCTCCGCAGCGCCCCTTGTGGACTTCCAGGGCAAGAGCGGTATGAGCGGCAAAGTCATGCCGACCTCCTGGAAGTCCCCGTCGGCCTCGCTCGCGGGTCGGTCCCGCTGGTTTTTTTACCTTCTTAATAAAAAAACTTTTTTTTTTTATGGTATTTTCTGAAGCCTCAAGCCCACCTGCATTTGCACGAGCAAGGCCACCTCGGTGACTCCTACCGAAAGCGGCCGGGAGCCATCTCCGTGTACGAGCGGCGTGTGCGGCGTGTGCCTGCCTATTGCACCCGTGGGGGGATAGAGGAGCCTTGTGGAAGCTGTGCCAGCCCGGGGGCAGCCCTGTACGAGCTCCACAGCGCCCGCGGCGAGTCCCGCCGTGTCCACCCGGCTGCCAAGCACTTCCGGTCCGCGAGTGATGCATGACAGCGGCCGGGAGCCAGCTCCGCCTATCAGCGGCGGTGTGCCTGCCTTCTGCACCCGTGGGGGGATAGAGGGGCCCCGTGGGAGCTGCTGCATGCCGGCAGCTTCCTTGTGGGAGCTCCACAGCGCCCGCGGTCCTCGGCGGACTTCCAGGGCAAGAGCGGTATGAGCGGCCACCTCATGCCGACCTCCTGGAAGTCCCCGTCGGCTTAGCTCGCGGGTCGGTCCCGCTGTTTTTTTTTTTACCTTCTTAATAAAAAAATCTTTTTTTTTTTATGGTACTTTCGGAAGCCTCAAGCCCACCTGCAGTTGCACGAGCAAGGACACCTCGGTGACTCCTACCGAAAGCGGCCGGGAGTCATCTCCGTGTACGAGCGGCGTGTGCGGCGTGTGCCTGCCTATTGCACCCGTGGGGGGATAGAGGAGCCATGGGGAAGCTGTGCCAGCCCGGGGGCAGCCCTGTACGAGCTCCACAGCACCCGCGGCGAGTCCCGCCGTGTCCACCCGGCTGCCAAGCACTTCCGGTCCGCGAGTGATGCATGACAGCGGCCGGGAGCCAGCTCCGCCTATCAGCGGCGGTGTGCCTGCCTTCTGCACCCGTGGGGGGATAGAGGGGCCCCGTGGGAGCTTGTGGATGCCGGCAGCTTCCTTGTGGGAGCTCCACAGCGCCCGCGGCGAGTCCCGTCGTGTCCACCCGGCTGCCAAGCACTTCCGGTCCGCGAGTGATGCATGACAGCGGCCGGGAGCCAGCTCCGCCTATCAGCGGCGGTGTGCCTGCCTTCTGCACCCGTGGGGGGATAGAGGGGCCCCGTGGGAGCTGCTGCATGCCGGCAGCTTCCTTGTGGGAGCTCCACAGCGCCCGCGGTCCTCTGCGGACTTCCAGGGCAAGAGCGGTATGAGCGGCCACCTCATGCCGACCTCCTGGAAGTCCCCGTCGGCTTAGCTCGCGGGTCGGTCCCGCTGTTTTTTTTTTTACCTTCTTAATAAAAAAATCTTTTTTTTTTTATGGTACTTTCGGAAGCCTCAAGCCCACCTGCAGTTGCACGAGCAAGGACACCTCGGTGACTCCTACCGAAAGCGGCCGGGAGTCATCTCCGTGTACGAGCGGCGTGTGCGGCGTGTGCCTGCCTATTGCACCCGTGGGGGGATAGAGGAGCCATGGGGAAGCTGTGCCAGCCCGGGGGCAGCCCTGTACGAGCTCCACAGCACCCGCGGCGAGTCCCGCCGTGTCCACCCGGCTGCCAAGCACTTCCGGTCCGCGAGTGATGCATGACAGCGGCCGGGAGCCAGCTCCGCCTATCAGCGGCGGTGTGCCTGCCTTCTGCACCCGTGGGGGGATAGAGGGGCCCCGTGGGAGCTTGTGGATGCCGGCAGCTTCCTTGTGGGAGCTCCACAGCGCCCGCGGCGAGTCCCGTCGTGTCCACCCGGCTGCCAAGCACTTCCGGTCCGCGAGTGATGCATGACAGCGGCCGGGAGCCAGCTCCGCCTATCAGCGGCGGTGTGCCTGCCTTCTGCACCCGTGGGGGGATAGAGGGGCCCCGTGGGAGCTGCTGCATGCCGGCAGCTTCCTTGTGGGAGCTCCACAGCGCCCGCGGTCCTCTGCGGACTTCCAGGGCAAGAGCGGTAGGAGCCTCCACCTCATGCCGACCTCCTGGAAGTCCCCGTCGGCCTAGCTCGCGGGTCGGTCCCGCTGTGGTTTTTTTTACCTTCTTAATAAAAAAACTTTTTTTTTTTATGGTATTTTCCGAAGCCCCAAGCCCACCTGCATTTGCACGAGCAAGGCCACCTCGGTGACTCCTACCGAAAGCGGCCGGGAGCCATCTCCGTGTACGAGCGGCGTGTGCGGCGTGTGCCTGCCTATTGCACCCGTGGGGGGATAGAGGAGCCTTGTGGAAGCTGTGCCAGCCGGGGGGCAGCCCTGTACGAGCTCCACAGCACCCGCGGCGAGTCCCGCCGTGTCCACCCGGCTGACAAGCACTTCCGGTCCGCGAGTGATGCATGACAGCGGCCGGGAGCCAGCTCCGCCTATCAGCGGCGTGTGCCTGCCTTCTGCACCCGTGGGGGGATAGAGGGGCCCCGTGGGAGCTTGTGGATGCCGGCAGCTTCCTTGTGGGAGCTCCACAGCGCCCGCGGCGAGTCCCGTCGTGTCCACCCGGCTGCAAAGCACTTCCGGTCCGCGAGTGATGCATGACAGCGGCCGGGAGCCAGCTCCGCCTATCAGCGGCGGTGTGCCTGCCTTCTGCACCCGTGGGGGGATAGAGGGGCCCCGTGGGAGCTGCTGGATGCCAGCAGCTTCCTTGTGGGAGCTCCACAGCGCCCGCGGTCCTCTGCGGACTTCCAGGGCAAGAGCGGTAGGAGCCTCCACCTCATGCCGACCTCCTGGAAGTCCCCGTCGGCCTAGCTCGCGGGTCGGTCCCGCTGTTTTTTTTTTTACCTTCTTAATAAAAAAACTTTTTTTTTTTATGGTATTTTCCGAAGCCCCAAGCCCCCCTGCATTTGCACGAGCAAGGCCACCTCGGTGACTCCTACCGAAAGCGGCCGGGAGCCATCTCCGTGTACGAGCGGCGTGTGCGGCGTGTGCCTGCCTATTGCACCCGTGGGGGGATAGAGGAGCCTTGTGGAAGCTGTGCCAGCCCGGGGGCAGCCCTGTACGAGCTCCACAGCACCCGCGGCGAGTCCCGCCGTGTCCACCCGGCTGACAAGCACTTCCGGTCCGCGAGTGATGCATGACAGCGGCCGGGAGCCAGCTCCGCCTATTAGCGGCGGTGTGCCTGCCTTCTGCACCCGTGGGGGGATAGAGGGGCCCCGTGGGAGCTTGTGGATGCCGGCAGCTTCCTTGTGGGAGCTCCACAGCGCCCGCGGCGAGTCCCGTAGTTCACCCGCCCGACATGCACTTCCGGTCCGCGACGGACTTCCAGGGCTCAAGCGGTAGGTGCGGCCACCTCATGCCGACCTCCTGGAACTCCCCCTCGGCCTGGCTCGCGTGTCTGTCTTCATTCACGTTTTGGAGGAAAAACCCTATGAGGTTTTTATTTTGGCCTTCAGCCAAGCAGCAGTTCCAGGAGGCCGGGCATTTTGGCACCTCCCACCGGTGTAATTGGCGAGGTGACACTTTTAGGGGTGTGAACATCTCCTACGCCTGAAATACTGTGAGAGGGAGAACTTGCTCCGCCTCCCAAGTCCAACACTTCCAGGACGAGAGGAGGGCGGGAGGCGTTCCCGGCTTAGGCCGAATGCTGCTTCCACGGCGATAGCGGCACCAAGCCGCCCTCTCACGCCGCTGCCCTGGATGTCCCCGTCGGCCTCGCTCGCTGGTCGGATCCGGTGTTTTTTTACCTTCTTAATAAAAAAATATTTTTTTTTTTTATGTTATTTCCTGAAGCCCCAAGCCCACCTGCAGTTGCACGAGCAAGGCCACCTCGGCAACTCCTACCGAAAGCCGTGAACGAGGAAGTACAAACGGGAGCTGCTCCCGTTCCAAGCCGAGAAGGACTTCCATGGTGTGACCGGTAGGTAGTGGCACCTCCTGCCGTCCTCCTGGAAGTCCCCGTCGGCCTGGCTCACGGCTCGGTCCCGCTGTGAGTTTTACCTTCATAATAAAAAAACACTTTTTTTTTTTATGGTATTTTATGAAGTCCCAAGCCGACCTGCAGTTGCAGGAGCTCGGCCACCTCGGCAACTCCTACCGAAAGCCGTGAACGAGGAAGTACAAACGGGAGCTGCTCCCGTTCCAAGCCGAGAAGGACTTCCATGGTGTGACCGGTAGGTAGTGGCACCTCCTGCCGTCCTCCTGGAAGTCCCCGTCGGCCTCGCTCGCAGGTCTGTCTTCATTGACGTTTTGGAGAAAAAACCCTATGAGGTTTTTATTTTGGGCCTCAGCCGGGCAGCAGTTCCATGAGCCCGGGTACTTTGGCACCTTACCCCGGTGTATTTGAGGTGGTGACACTTTTAGGGGTGTGAATATCTCCTTCACCTGAAATCCTGTGAGAGGGCATCTAGGTTTTGAGTTCCAAGTCCCAACGGTTCTTCCTAGCGGGAAGTCCTAACCGTTCCTGGCCGAGAGTGACTTCCAGGGTTTGAGCAATAGGTACCGGCCTGCCCTCTCACGGTGCCTCCTGGAAGTCCCCGTCGGCCTCGTTCGCTGGTCGGTCCGCTGCACCTTAACTTCCATGAAAGAAGTTTGGTGCATTCTTTCTGGAGTCCCAGGCCGACCAGCAGTTGCAGGAGCTCGGCCAGCTCTGTGACTCCAACCGAGTACCGTGAAGGAGGACGTGCTGCACGTTCTTGCGGGAGCTGCACCTGGTCCAACCCGAGAAGGACTTCCATGGTGTGACCGGTATGTAGTGGCACGTCATGCCGGCCTCCTGGAAGTCCCCGTCGTCCTCGCTCGCTGGTCGGTCCGCTGCACCTGAACTTCCACGAAAGAACTTTGATGCATTCTTTCTGGAGTCCCAGGCCGACCAGCAGTTGCAGGAGCTCGGCCACCTTGGCGGCTCCAACCGAACACCTTGAAGGAGGACGTGCTGCACGTTCTAGCAGGAGCTGCACCTGGTTCAAACCGAGAAGGACTTCCATGGTGTCACCGGTATGTAGTGGCACGTCATGCCGGCCTCCTGGAAGTCCCCGTCGGCCTCGTTCGCTGGTCGGTCCGCTGCACCTGACTTTCCATGAAAGAACTGTGGTGCATTCTTTCTGAAGTCCCAGGCCGACCAGCAGTTGCAGGAGCTCGGCCACGGTGGTGAGTCCAACCGAGTACTGTGAAGGAGGACGTGCTACACGTTCTAGCGGGAGCTGTACCTGGTTCAACCCGAGAATGACTTCCATGGTGTGACCGGTATGTAGTGGCACGTCATGCCGGCCTCCTGGAAGTCCCCGTCGGCCTCGCTCGCAGGTCTGTCTTCATTGACGTTTTGGAGGAAAAACCCTATGAGGTTTTTATTTTGGGCTTCAGCCGGGCAGCAGTTCCAGGAGCCCGGGTACTTTGGCACCTTACCCCGGTGTATTTGAGGTGGTGACACTTTTAGGGGTGTGAATATCTCCTTCACCTGAAATCCTGTGAGAGGGCATTTCTGCTCCGCGTTCCAAGTCCTAACGGTTCTTCCTAGCGGGAAGTCCTAACCGTTCGTGGCCGAGAAGGACTTCCAGGGAGTGACCGGTATGTAGTGGCACGTCATGCCGGCCTCCTGGAAGTCCCCATCGGCCTTGCTCCCTGGTCGGTCCGCTGCACCTGAACTTCCACGAAAGAACTTTGGTACATTCTTTCTGGAGTCCCAGGCCGACCAGCAGTTGCAGGAGCTCGGCCACGGTGGTGAGTTCAACCGAGTACTGTGAAGGAGGACGTGCTGCACGTTCTAGCGGGAAGCTATACCTGGTTCAACCCGAGAAGGACTTCCATGGTGTGACCGGTATGTAGTGGCACGTCATGCCGGCCTCCTGGAAGTCCCCGTCGGCCTCGTTCGCTGGTCGGTCCGCTGCACCTGACTTTCCATGAAAGAACTGTGGTGCATTCTTTCTGAAGTCCCAGGCCGACCAGCAGTTGCAGGAGCTCGGCCACGGTGTTGAGTCCAACCGAGTACTGTGAAGGAGGACGTGCTACACGTTCTAGCGGGAGCTGTACCTGGTTCAACCCGAGAAGGACTTCCATGGTGTGACCGGTATGTAGTGGCACGTCATGCCGGCCTCCTGGAAGTCCCCGTCGGCCTCGTTCGCTGGTCGGTCCGCTGCACCTGACTTTCCATGAAAGAACTGTGGTGCATTCTTTCTGAAGTCCCAGGCCGACCAGCAGTTGCAGGAGCTCGGCCACGGTGTTGAGTCCAACCGAGTACTGTGAAGGAGGACGTGCTACACGTTCTAGCGGGAGCTGTACCTGGTTCAACCCGAGAAGGACTTCCATGGTGTGACCGGTATGTAGTGGCACGTCATGCCGGCCTCCTGGAAGTCCCCGTCGGCCTCGCTCGCAGGTCTGTCTTCATTGACGTTTTGGAGGAAAAACC
>NW_027463744.1:5000-67981 GCF_050947455.1 Rhinoderma darwinii | reverse complement strand
GCCACCTATATACAAGAATATAACTACTATAATACTGCCCCTTATATACAAGAATATAACTACTATAATACTTCCCCCTATATACAAGACTATAACTACTATAATACTGCCCCTATATACAAGAATAGAACTACTATAATACTGCCCCTATATACAAGAATATAACTACTATAATACTGCCCCCTATATACAAGAATATAACTACTATAATACTGCCCCTATATACAAGAATATAACTACTATAATACTGCCCCTATATACAAGAATATAACTACTATAATACTGCCCCTATATACAAGAATATAACTACTATAATACTGCCCCCTATTTACAAGAATAACTATTATAATACTGCCCCTATTTACAAGAATATAACTATTATAATACTGCCCCTATATACAAGAATATAACTACTATAATACTGCCCCTATATACAAGAATATAACTATTATAATACTGCTCCTATATATAAGAATATAACTACTATAATACTGCCCTATATACAAGAATATAACTACTATAATACTGCCCCCTATGTGCAAGAATATAACTACTATATTACTGCCCCCCTATATACAAGAATATAACTACTATAATACTGCTCCCTATATACAAGAATATAACTACTATAATACTGCTCCTATATACAAGACTATAACTACTATAATACTGCTAATATATACAAGAATATAACTACTATAATACTGCCCCCTATATACAAGAATATAACTACTATAATACTGCCCCCTATGTGCAAGAATATAACTACTATATTACTGCCCCCTATATACAAGAATATAACTACTATAATACTGCCCCCTATATACAAGAATATAACTACTATAATACTGCTCCCTATATACAAGAATATAACTACTATAATACTGCCCCTATATACAAGAATATAACTACTATAATACTGCCCCTATATACAAGAATATAACTACTATAATACTGCCCCTATATACAAGAATATAACTACTATTATACTGCCCCCTATATACAAGAATATAGCTATTATAATACTGCCCCTATATACAAGAATATAACTACTATAATACTGCTCCCTATATACAAGAATATAACTACTATAATACTGCTCCTATATACAAGACTATAACTATTATAATACTGCTTCTATATACAAGAATATAACTGCTATAATACTGCCCCTATATACAAGAATATAACTACTATAATACTGCCCCTATATACAAGAATATACCTATTATAATACTGCCTCTATATACAAGAATATAACTACTATAATACTGCCCCCTATATACAAGAATATAACTACTATTATACTGCCCCCTATATACAAGAATATAACTATTATAATACTGCCCCTATATACAAGAATATAACTACTATAATACTGCCCCCTATATACAAGAATATAACTTCTTTAATACTGCCCCCTATATACAAGAATATAACTACTATAATACTGCTCCCGATATACAAGAATATAACTACTATAATACTGCTCCTATATACAAGACTATAACTACTATAATACTGCCCCTATATACAAGAATATAACTACTATAATACTGCTCCTATATAGAAGAATATAACTACTATAATACTGCCTCCTATATAAAAATAATATAACTACTATAATACTGCCCCTATATACAAGAATATAACTACTATAATACTGCCCCTATATACAAGAATATAACTACTATAATACTGCTCCCTATATACAAGAATATAACTACTATAATACTGCTCCTATATACAAGAATATAACTACTATAATACTACCGCTATATACAAGAATATAACTACTATAATACTGCTCCCTATATACAAGAATATAACTACTATAATACTGCCCCTTATATACAAGAATATAACTACTATAATACTGCTCCCTTTATACAAGAATATAACTACTATAATACTGCCCCTATATACAAGAATATAACTACTATAATACTGCCACCTATATACAAGAATATAACTACTATAATACTGCCCCTTATATACAAGAATATAACTACTATAATACTTCCCCCTATATACAAGAATATAACTACTATAATACTGCCCCTATATACAAGAATATAACTACTATAATACTGCTCCCTATATACAAGAATATAACTACTATAATACTTCCCCCTATATACAAGAATATAAATACTATAATACTGCCCCTATATACAAGAATGTAACTATTATAATACTGCCTCTATATACAAGAATATAACTACTATAATACTGCCCCCTATATACAAGAATATAACTACTATTATACTGCCCCTATATACAAGAATATAACTATTATAATACTGCCCCTATATACAAGAATATAACTACTATAATACTGCCCCCTATATACAAGAATATAACTACTATAATACTGCCCCCTATATACAAGAATATAACTACTATAATACTACCTCCTATATACAAGAATATAAATACTATAATACTACCCCTATGTACAAGACTATAACTACTATAATACTGCCCCCTATATACAAGAATATAACTACTATAATACTGCTCCCTATATACAAGAATATAACTACTATAATACTGCTCCTATATACAAGACTATAACTACTATAATACTGCCCCCTATATACAAGAATATAACTACTATAATACTGCACCTATATACAAGAATATAACTACTATAATACTGCACCTATATACAAGAATATAACTACTATAATATTGCCCCCTATATACAAGAATATAACAACTATAATACTGCCCCCTGTGTACAAGAATATAACTACTATAATACTGCCCCTATATACAAGAATATAACTATTATAATACTGCCCCCTATATACAAGAATATAACTACTATAATACGGCCCCCTATATACAAGAATATAACTACTATAATACTGCCCCCTATGTACAAGTATATAACTACTATAATACTGCCCCCTATATACAAGAATATAACTACTATAATACTGCTTTCTATATACAAGAATATAACTACTATAATACTGCTTCTATATACAAGACTATAACTACTATAATACTGCCCCCTATATACAAGAATATAACTACTATAATACTGCTCCTCTATACAAGAATATAACTACTATAATACTGCCCCCTATATACAAGAATATAACTACTATAATACTGCCCCCTATATACAAGAATATAACTACTATAATACTACCTCCTATATACAAGAATATAAATACTATAATACTACCCCTATGTACAAGAATATAACTACTATAATACTGTCCCCTATATACAAGAATATAACTACTATAATACTGCTCCCTATATACAAGAATATAACTACTATAGTACTGCTCCTATATACAAGACTATAACTACTATAATACTGCCCCCTATATACAAGAATATAACTACTATAATACTGCTCCCTATATACAAGAATATAACTACTATAATACTGCTTCTATATACAAGACTATAACTACTATAATACTGCCCCCTATATACAAGAATATAACTACTATAATACTGCCCCTATATACAAGAATATAACTATTATAATACTGCTCCCTATATACACAAGAATATAACTACTATAATACTGCTCCTATATACAAGAATATAACTACTATAATACTGCTCCTATATACAAGAATATAACTACTATAATACTGCTCCTATATACAAGAATATAACAACTATAATACTGCCCCCTGTGTACAAGAATATAACTACTATAATACTGCCCCTATATACAAGAATATAACTATTATAATACTGCCCCCTATATACAAGAATATAACTACTATAATACGGCCCCCTATGTACAAGAATATAACTACTATAATACTGCCCCCTATATACAAGAATATAACTACTATAATACTGCTTCCTATATACAAGAATATAACTGCTATAATACTGCTTCTATATACAAGACTATAACTACTATAATACTGCCCCCTATATACAAGAATATAACTACTATAATACTGCTCCTCTATACAAGAATATAACTACTATAATACTGCCCCTATATACAAGAATATAACTACTATAATACTGCCCCCTATATACAAGAATATAACTACTATAGTACTGCCTCTATATACAAGAATATAACTACTATAATACTGCCCCCTATATATAAGAATATAACTACTATAATACTGCCCCCTATATACAAGAATATAACTACTATAATACTGCCCCTATATACAAGAATATAACTACTATAATACTGCCCCTATATACAAGAATATAACTACTATAATACTGCTCCTATATACAAGAATATAACTACTATAATACTGCCTCTATATACAAGAATATAACTACTATAATACTGCCTCTATATACAAGAATATAACTACTATAATACTGCCCCTATATACAAGAATATAACTACTATAATACTGCCCCTATATACAAGAATATAACTACTATAATACTGCCTCCTATATACAAGAATATAACTACTATAATACTGCTCCTATATACAAGAATATAACTACTATAATACTGCCCCTATATACAAGAATATAACTACTATAATACTGCTCCTATATACAAGAATATAACTACTATAATACTGCCCCTATATACAAGAATATAACTACTATAATACTGCCCCTATATACAAGAATATAACTACTATAATACTACCCCTATATACAAGAATATAACTACTATAATACTGCCCCCTATATACAAGAATATAACTACTATAATACTGCCCCTATATACAAGAATATAACTACTATAATACTGCTCCCTATATACAAGAATATAACTGCTATAATACTGCTCCTATATACAAGAATATAACTACTATAATACTGCCCCCTATATACAAGAATATAACTAACCAAACTCTAGTGAATACTGACATTAAGACCTGATTCACACGAACGAGTTAAACGTCCGTGGGACGGCCGTTGAAACAGCGGCCGTCCCACGGACCTATGTTATTCAATGTGGCCGTTCACACAGCCGGTGTTTCAACGGACCGTGTGAAGGGTCCGTGGGAACATAGGACATGTCCGTTCTTTGCACTCATCACGCATCCCTCCATAGACTCTCCACTATGGTGGATACGTGACATCGCGTCCCGCAGTGCCGAGCACAGATGCACCTCGGACGTGAAAAACTGCAGTTCATGTAAATAAGGCCTAAGGCGAAGCAATAGGAGAGGAGCAGCAGGATGTGATGTAACTACATAACTTGTTAGATACATTTCATTCAGGGGCTGGGGATAGTTGGGTGTTGCAATATATTTGTGACTATTAATATTTGTCATCCGTTAGTTGAGATATGATGAATAGAATATGACATATGACGACAGCGCAAGAATTTAGGATGTTTTTGGGGCCATTTGTTTTTGCATTTTAGGTGGAAATTTTTTATTCAATTTTTTTATCCAATATGAAGAGGTTTTTTTGGAAGAGAAGGCAAACTATCACTCCAACACCGGTCCGGTCCGATGATATTAAATGTTTGTGATTTTCTGCCGCGTTTAGTACATAATTCGCTTTCGTCCCGGATTAAATATTTTTCGTTTGCGCCATTTTATTGTGTGAGAATTTTGATTGATGTTTCTAGATACAAGATAAAGTGTTTGCATCGTTTCATCTCCCATCTCCAGTGAATCAGGAATCACTCGCTGCAAACAATCGACCCATACAAGGCCAAATTTCTCTTTTCCTGCCCCCGCCCATCCCCCTCAGATTCAATTTCACTGAAACTGACCCAACCCCATCTACCTGAGCCGCACACACAGGATCCTTTTAGCCGCTTCCTAATTTAATGATATACGATCCGTGTGTCTGGGAAGAGAGGACTCATGGGAACCAAACAGAACAAAAAAAAAAATTTTTTAAAAAAAGAAACAATTCTAAGAATTTTATTTTATTTTATTGTTTTTTTTTTACAGGTAACTATTTATTTCCTTGTTGCTATAGTAACTCCGAGGCACAGGTCACCTGTCCAATGTGCACCTATAAAACAATCTTATCTTTGCAGGGATTAGGCAGCGAGCACATCAGCAGAGGCGCGCCAAAGTGTAAGTCCAATTTTCTTCAATTCTTTTTGCCAAAAACTCTTTCTAGAATTTTTCTTCCTTTCCGTTTGTTTCTATTTAACGAGATGTTGTAATTATTAACCATTTACCTGCTGGGACTTGTAGTTGTGGATTGTGATGCAGGACATAGAAGGGAAGATTTGCCGCGTTTACCGGTTCTTAAAGGGACATACACACAGAATAATATTTTATATTCTATGTGGGAATTTTGTTACTTTTGTGTATATATTGTTTGTCTTCATTGTGGCAGCTTTTTAATCTTAAAACTGATTTCATGTTTGTAGTGCATTTTATTATATTGTAGTAACTTTGGAAAGGGGTTGGAGTTGATTTAATACTATAAATTTACTGATTATCCCGGGTTCTTCCCATCTCAGTCATTCATGGTATATCCACAAGATACGCCATAAATATCTGATAGTTCTGGATCTGCACCTATGCCAAGAACGGGGGTCCCCGGACCCCGTTCTGCCTGGTGAGCACGCTCGGCTGTTTCCATAAGTCCCATAGTAGTAATTGGACAAAGCCACAGACTTGCGCGGCCCACTGACCCTTCATTCCCTGTCTGGATGCCGTGGGACAGGGGTCGGGGAACCTCCATTCCTGACCTGGGCGCTGGTCACACAGCTGGAACCTGCACCAACAAGTCATTTATAGCATATCCCGTGAAGATCAGACGACCCCTTTAGGCCGAGTTCCCATGGTTTGGATACGCTGCGTAAAAACTGTGCAGTGTATCCGACCTGGAACCGGCGGCACGTTTTGTCCGAAAAAAATTGTGGTGCGTCTTTTTTCAGATAGATTTTCCACTGCGGAAAGAAGCGTTAAAAAAACGCTCATACTTATCTAGGCCGTTATTATGGAGACGCGTCCCTCCTGCGCGGTCCAGTCTGGCCTCCCTGGATGACGCTGCAGCCCATGTGACCGCGGCAGCCTGTGATTGGCTGCAGCGGCGTTCACATGGGATGCAACATCATCCCAAGAGGCCGGACTGGACGAAGAAACAGACTTCTGGGTAAGTGTTTTATTTTTGTCTTTTTTTTTAATTTTCCGCTGTTGCGTCGGAATCGGCAGTAGAAAAACGTTTTGTTTTTTTTTTCCTGCTTGCGGGTAAAAAAAAGCGGCGTGTCCTTTCTTGCCGCGGTTCTGCCTCTGAACTCCCTTTGGAATCAATGGGAGGCAGGAAACGCGTAGGCAGGTCAAAATTCCTGAAGGAGTTTGAGGAAGATTATTATTATTTTTTTGCCTGCAAAACACTCGGTGCGAACACAGGACCCAAAGGAACGAGGGATTTCTGTAGGTAAACGAGAATTCACCAAAAATCGAGAATAAAAAAGAATATTCTCCCCAGGCACACGACCGTAGCATACGGAGCCATTGATTTCTATTGCCCACGGACTCCTCATATGTTTACGGAAAGGTGTCCGGGCCGTAGAACGGATTCGCAAAAGATCGGACATGTCCTATGTTTTTGCTTCTGACGGACTGCGCTCCCGTACTTTATAAGCGTCTGTGATTACGGACACGGTCGTGTGATTGGGGCCTTGGTCTAATATGGCGAAAACACATAATAGAAGAAACTGGGATTTCCGGTTGCCAAGCTCGTGAATTTGTTAATCTCTAACCTTAATCCTTGTTTAATGAGAAATTCCACTGTGCTTCGTGTTTCACTTTCTCACCATTTTCAAAGTCTCTGCTTGCTGTAAAAAAAAAATAGGAATTCTTATTCAAAACCTGCACAGACCTAATAGATTTCACAGCTGAGGGTTTGTGACAAAGGATTGTCTAAACTGGATACATCAGTAGTACATATCTCTCTCCTGTCCTGATAGTTAGTTACAATGTATCAGTGCAGGTAAAACGTATCATTCTGGTGTCCAAACCTGTTTGTATCCAATCTAGACGCCGCTCTGTGAGTTAAACAGTTTGGAAACCAGGCTGCTACATTTTACCTGCACTGATACATTGTAACAAAGTATCAGGACAGGAGAGAGATCTGTACTACTGATGCATTTACCTCACATAGGATTGTCTAAACTGGATACAATTGTAACAAACCCTCAGCTGTGAGAAGTTTTAGTAGAATAGTACGGCCTCTGGATAAATTGTTTTTATATAGTGACAGCAAGCAGAGATCTTCCAAATGGTAAAGAATGGAAACCTAAAGTAGATTCGAAAATTGCAGAACTCTTCATTACCCTTTGGCTAGATTCACACGGGCGTTGTGCATCTCGGTCGTGAAAAACGGCATCCCCCATGTGTGAACGGCCACATTGAATTATATAGGTCCATGTGATGGTCGTGTGAATAAGGCCTTAGATTAACATTTATTTACACTGGAGATCTGAGGCAGCGCTTGGTCATAATCCACAGGTGTAACCTGGGCCCCAATGCAAATCTGTAACAGGGGCCCACCATGAGCCGTTTATACTACTGGTGACCCTATAGATGCGCCCCTGGCGGGGGCCTGCTGCGTGTTTAATGGGATTCTTTGTCAAATCCTCAAGAAATCTCCAGCCGGTCGTACGTGGGACAGTTTGACTCCTATCCGACAAGGGTTGCCATATTTTTGGGGGATCGGCACTGAAGGGGCACATAGAAAAACGATTTCCCATGATGCTGATGATTGAACGCCGGTCGTGTGGTTGTAAATATCGTCCCCTGGATTTGCTTCACACGCGTTTCTCTAGGGGACACCATCCGCTGCTTTTTTCTTGTTTGTTGCAAAGTGAATCCAAGGTTGTGATTCTGCTTAACTCCTACGTGACGTCGATCCTAAATCATGATGGCCGCCCTCCAGTTGACTTAGAAGGCTGGGACTCCATGGCGACTTTTGGCCACGTGCCGGTCGCTGTTCTATTACTGGTTACTGTGACCATTGTGCAACTCCAATGTTTTCCAATAAGTAGAAAAGTTAAGCTGAGAATTTGGTCATAAGAACCCATCATTCATATGTGACCTTTAGGTCCACACTGAGTTTTTTGACGCGGTAACTGCGTCTGAAAACTTGCCGAAAATGCCTCCCATTGATTTCAATGGGAGGCGGAGGTGTTTTTTTCCCGTGAGAGGAAAAACCGTCTCGCGGGAAAAAGTGACATGCCCTATCGTCGGGCCTTTACCTCTCTGACCTCCCATTGACATCAGTGGGAGGAAGAGAAAGCTTTTTTCACTGCTTTTGCCCGCGGCGCTCCATGGCCGCGGGCGAAAAACCCGGCATGCAGGCAGATCAGACCAGATGGAATTTTGAGGCAGAATTTTCTGCCTGCTAAAGAACTCGGTGTGAACAGGGCCTTACTGTTTATGGCACTTAAAATGTCATAGCAAAAAATGTATCTATGGTTTGTATTTCTATACAACATGACGCTACAATATGTCTGTATCTCAGGGGACAGATTGTAGCATGGGCAAAAGAGGCAGACGGGTGGCACAGTCTTGTGTCTTGGCACTGGCTGAGGGGTTTACTAGACGTCGGCACTGCTATGTGTTCACTGTTAAGTGTCCGTCCTAAGGCACTAATCATGTGGTCAGTATATGGCGGTAATACGTGGCTGCTGTAGAACACTGTTATGTGCGCACTATATGGGGGCACTGTTATGTTGGCAGTCTATAGCAGTATTATGGGGGCACTGTACACGGTGACTGTATAGCACTGTTGTGTGTCCATAGTAAGACACTGTCACGTCGGCGCTCTGTGGCGGTATTATGTAAGTATTATATGGCAGCATTACATGTGCACTGTATGTATAATGTTATATGGGTACAGTCTATGAGGACACTATAGTAATATTATGTGGGTACTGGGTAGCATTACATGGGTTCTATATGGTACTGTTATGTAGGCAGTGAATAGCTGTATTATGGGGGCACTCTATGGTTAGTTTTATGAGGGCACTGCATGGCAGTATTATGGGTGCATTGTATGATATTATGTAGGCACGGTATAGTAGTAATACATGGGACTTGTATGGGACTGTTATGTAAACCCTGTATGGCAGTGTAAGGGGCACTATATGTTATTGGGCACTATATGGTGCTACTATTTATTCGGGATGTAGCAGTGCTCTTTGGGCTGTATTACAAGTTTTACCTTCCAAAACGTGGTGCAGGGCGCTGCAAGTTTTCAGCCTATTAATTCTGCTCGCCATCACGTATCTCCCTCCGCCGGCTCAGCTCAGAGTCCTATAATCGATCAGCCCAGGGACAATCCAAGGGAGCACTGAGGATCGGCTTTGGGCGGGTAATGAGTGGGGGAGGGGAGGGTCTGGGGTTCTGGAAATATAATAATTACATCCCAATTCCACTTCGCTGCCTGGACCTCTGTGTGGATCTCAGATATGGGGTCCTGGTGGGCACCAGACATTTTCCTTCCCTTTACAACAAAAAAAAAGTAGCTCCTCAGATTTAACCCTTTCGCTGCCGGCACAATTTTCACACTTTTGACCTACACAAAGAAAACCTAAAATTATAAAAGGAGAAAAATGATACCGTGTCCCCATACCCATATATATCTTCTAAAAGTGGACACACATTGTCAAATTTCCAGACTCTTTGACGCTTTCGTGCAAATTTTGCTTCATAACCTGATAACATTGTGTAAAAAAGTCATAAAAATGTCTGTTAAATGCAAAACCCTGAGACACACGACACTCCCTAAAAGTTCTAGATGGGCGCAGTTCATACATGTCACTTATATTTAATGTTCCAGAGTCCCATCATCCAGGTATCTATAGAATATACCAGAGTCCCATCGTCCATCTACG
The DNA here is from genome assembly GCF_050947455.1 of Rhinoderma darwinii. Taxonomy (NCBI): domain Eukaryota; kingdom Metazoa; phylum Chordata; class Amphibia; order Anura; family Rhinodermatidae; genus Rhinoderma; species Rhinoderma darwinii. The sequence goes on along the minus strand of NW_027463744.1, from coordinate 57,190 downwards.
TATTCCTCTAATGTTCCAGTTTACGACTTCTCTTCTTGAGATCCTCCTCGACCTTTGAGTTGACCTCCTCACAAATTAAAGGAGAAGTGCAGGAATAGGAGAACTTGGCTGTTTTTTTTTTGTTTTTTTTTTCAAAAACAGCGCCACTCTTGTCCACAGGTTAAATGTGGTATTGCAGCCAAGACCTATTGAATTCAATAGAGCTGAACATATAATACCAAACACGACCCATGGACGGGTGTGGCACTGTTTCTGGAGGAAAGCTGCCATGTTTTCTAATCCTGTACAATCCCTTCAGGTCACACACATAAGAACATGGCACCCACACAAGATTTTTTTTGTTTGTTATTTTCTCATTGCAGGAAGTCGGTGACCAGAAGAGGGAGCCGCCATAATGTATCTCTCAGCGCTGGCCGTGTCACTCGTCCTTATTACGTTCTCCTCCAACTTAGCCATGGCGGTGAAGAAGGAAATCCGCTCCCCACAGACGCTCTCGAGAGGTCCGTGACGTTTGTCTCTACTATAATTTCCAGATTAGAGCGTTTAAAGTTATCCAGGATTAGTAAAACATGGCTGCTTTCTTCCATAAACTGCACCACATTTGTCCACAGGTTGTGTCTGGTATTGCAGCTCAGTCCCATTCACTTCAATAGAGCTGAGCTGCAATACCAAACACAACCCATGGACAGGTGGGGCGCTGCTTTTAAAAAAGGAGCCATGTTTTTCTAATCCTGGACAACCCTTTGATCTATTTGGCTCAATTTGTGGCAATATTTGTCATCTTCTAGGTTGGGGAGATGAGATCAACTGGGTCCAGACCTATGAAGAAGGATTGTACAATGCGAAGAAGAGGTATGAAGTGGGCGCCACTGGCATAAGGACTTAGTGGGCCCCAGAGACAAGCTAATCACTGGGGTCCTGGATATGTGGGGTCTTCAAGAGTTATCTAATTCTTTCTTTCTCTTCCTTCTTTCCTTCTCTTCCTTCTTTCTCTTTCCCTTCCTTCTTCTTTCTTTCTTTCTCTTCTTTCTTTCTCTTCCTTCCTTCTTTCTCTTCCTTCTTTCTTTCTCTTCCTTCTTTCTTTCTCTTCCTTCTTTCTCTTTCCCTTCCTTTCTCTTTCTCTTTCTCTTTCTGCTCTCGCTCTCTTTCTTTCTCTTCCTTCTTTCTTTCTTTCTCTTCTTTCTCTTCCTTCTTTCTTTCTTTCTCTTCCTTTCTCTTTCCCTTCCTTTCTCTTTCCCTTCCTTTCTCTTTCCCTTCCTTCTTATTTCTTCCTTTCTCTTTCCCTTCCTTCTTATTTCTTTCTTTCTCTTTCTGCTCTCTGCTCTCTGCTCTCTGCTCTTTCTGCTCTCTCTCTTTCTCCTTCTGCTCTTTCTCCTTCTGCTCTCTTTCTCTTTCTCCTTCTGCTCTCTTTCTCCTTCTGCTCTCTTTCTCCTTCTGCTCTCTTTCTCCTTCTGCTCTCTTTCTCCTTCTGCTCTCTTTCTCCTTCTGCTCTCTTTCTCCTTCTGCTCTCTTTCTCCTTCTGCTCTCTTTCTCCTTCTGCTCTCTTTCTCTTTCTGCTCTCTTTTTCTCTTTCTCTTTCTGCTCTCTTTCTCTTTCTGCTCTCTTTCTCCTTCTGCTCTCTTTCTCCTTCTGCTCTCTTTCTCCTTCTGCTCTCTTTCTCCTTCTGCTCTCTTTCTCCTTCTGCTCTCTTTCTCCTTCTGCTCTCTTTCTCCTTCTGCTCTCTTTCTCCTTCTGCTCTCTTTCTCCTTCTGCTCTCTTTCTCCTTCTGCTCTCTTTCTCTTTCTGCTCTCTTTCTCTTTCTCTTTCTGCTCTCTTTCTCTTTCTGCTCTCTTTCTCTTTCTGCTCTCTTTCTCTTTCTGCTCTCTTTCTCTTTCTGCTCTCTTTCTCTTTCTGCTCTCTTTCTCTTTTTCTGCTCTCTTTCTCTTTCTGCTCTCTTTCTCTTTCTCTTTCTGCTCTCTTTCTCCTTCTGCTCTCTTTCTCTTTCTGCTCTCTTTCTCTTTCTGCTCTCTTTTTCTCTTTCTCCTCTCTTTTTCTCTCTCTTTCTGCTCTCTTTCTCTTTCTGCTCTCTTTCTCTTTCTGCTCTCTTTCTCTTTCTGCTCTCTTTCTCTTTCTCTTTCTGCTCTCTTTCTCTTTCTCTTTCTGCTCTCTTTCTCTTTTTCTGCTCTCTTTCTCTTTCTGCTCTCTTTCTCTTTCTCTTTCTGCTCTCTTTCTCCTTCTGCTCTCTTTCTCTTTCTGCTCTCTTTCTCTTTCTGCTCTCTTTTTCTCTTTCTCCTCTCTTTTTCTCTCTCTTTCTGCTCTCTTTCTCTTTCTGCTCTCTTTCTCTTTCTGCTCTCTTTCTCTTTCTGCTCTCTTTCTCTTTCTGCTCTCTTTCTCTTTCTGCTCTCTTTCTCTTTCTGCTCTCTTTCTCTTTCTGCTCTCTTTCTCTTTCTCTTTCTGCTCTCTTTTTCTCTCTCTTTCTGCTCTCTTTCTCTTTCTGCTCTCTTTCTCTTTCTGCTCTCTTTCTCTTTCTGCTCTCTTTCTCTTTCTGCTCTCTTTCTCTTTCTGCTCTCTTTCTCTTTCTGCTCTCTTTCTCTTTCTGCTCTCTTTCTCTTCTTTCTTTCTTTCTTTCTTTCTTTGTCTTCTTTCTTTCTTTCTCTTCCTTCTTTCTTTCCACCCCCCCCCCCCCGTTTCAGGCCCACTGGGATGTTATCCAGCTTTCCCAGATTCTATGGAAGCAAATCTGACTATGTTTGCACCCAGATGGATGAGATTTAGAAAATCTCGTGCCCACGCTGTGGAAAAAAATGCACAAAAGTCGTGAGGAAAGTGTTCTGCGGTGCGTTTCTCAATTCTGCAGCGCGTGTTCTGCGCGGAGACGCTGTGTGTTTAAGCAGGCAAAACCGTTGCAGAAAAAACCCAGCGATGCCGCCGCAGCATGAGGATTTCTGACAAATTTACCAGCGTTTTTCTAGAGATTCTGCTGCAGATTTTTTTGTTGCAGCGTATCCTGTGTGTGGGAACATCGCCTTAGGGCGGCATTTCTAGGCTGTTACTCTAGAAAATCCAAGTGACAACTCATATGGGAGTAAAATTGTGATCCGACCGGTTGTCACGCAACTTTCCTGGAAACTTACATTATTACAAAAAATTGTAATAAATGTTTTTAGGCCATTTCTGACACTAAAGGAGGAATCGAGGACTTCTATTCACTGGAGATTTGGAGGATTTTAGGGGTAGTAGTTGTCTGAAATGTTAGTAAATGTTTATCCCCCAGATGGCGCTATTGATGCACCCGAAACTCAATGGGTCCTGACTTTATGGTATTGCCCTATATAATCCTCGTAGCCACAATTGCCCTGTGTAAATCAATGTCTTGCGTAGTTTCTCCTCCCGGAGCGGCTGCATCGTAGATGGACAGATAACAGATAGCGCGCGGTCCTGTCAATAATCCAACCGTCCGCGGTAACATTTGTACCGATATTTGTACTGATCACAAACAATTCTGAGGTTCGTGTCATGGATTTTCTTAGAATAATTCTTAATTAAAATCTGAATCTCCAAATATTGAGATATTTATTATGGCTCCTTAAAGGGACCTGCCCCTATTATTATTTATATGTTGTTATAAAGGTCATTCTGCCCTCGCTATAAAGCCGTGTAAACGTTCTACCGGAGAGAGAAATATGTCGTGAGAATTTAGTTCTCTCCGGAGTAAACAGCAGTAGCGGACGTATCACGTGTGTCACCGGTTCAGCTGCAGGAGGGACTAAAGGGGAGCAGGTACCACAGGGGCTCCCCCTCTCCATGAGCCTCTCATAGATTAGACCCTGCATCATCCCCGTCAGCCAATCAGAGACTCTGTGAGCTACTCGATAATTGGCTGATGACGCAGTGTCGGAGTATACAGCCGCAGGGGGAGGAGCAAGAGGGAGGAGGAGCCTTCAGTACAGGAGGAGGAGCCTCCAGAACAGGAAGTTAACCCCTTGACTACACTACCCTAGACCACCAGGGATGTTGTCATTAACCCCATCACTACACTGCTATAGACCACCAGGGATGTTGTCATTGACCCCTTCACTATACTACTCTAGCCCACCAGGGATGTTATCGTTAACCCCTTCACTATACTACTCTAGCCCACCAGGAGTGTTATCCGTTACTATCGATCTATTTTCTGGAAGGCTGACCGCATAAAATATTGTTTTTAGTCATTGTTCATTTTAAATCCGAATTAACGTAAGTTACGGGCATGCTGGCGGAAGGGGGCTCGCATGCAGTTTTTTCACAGGGTCTTTCAGTTGTCAGTGCCCCTGGTAGGCATCATCTCTTCTCCAGAGACCTGCAGGAAAGTGTTGAGGGCACAATGTTAGTTTGGTTTTTACTGTTGCTGCGTAAGACATGTAAACTAGTGGTATACAGAGGTCCGAGGGGGTCTGTGGTCATAGACCGAAACGTTGTTAAAAATAGTGCAAATAAAGTTGCAGTACCAATTCTGGCCACTAGGCATAGTATTATATTTTTACAGTATACAAGGGCAAGGATCCTCTATACAACACTGTATATATGTGTGTATGTATGTGTGTGTGTGTATATATATATATATATATATATGTATATGTATGTATATGACTTACAAAACGGGATATGTAGAATTTAGCAGAGTGAAAGTGAAGAAAACAATGGTGGCCATAAAAGGTAGATCCTCCGTGTTTAAGCAGAATTCCACTTTGAATCTTTACTTTCGAGTCATTTGGCAAGTACTTCACTGTTAATAAATGTGTCGCATCTTTCAGCTCGCGATACGGTACAATAGTGGTGCAACAATCGCAGTCACGGGGATGGGGACCGCAGCAGCGCCCAATCCACGTAAAATAAAACTACTCCCCTCACCAGTTCCGGGCTCAGGCTCACAGCAGGCGGCAGCTCGTACAATGTACTGACGCAGCGTGAGCGCTCTATGTGTGACGCGGCACTCCAAGTCCTGACGCTTCCCGGCATTAGTGCATTGTATGAGCCGCGGGGTCCGCCACAGGCATCTATCATGTTACTCAAAGAGATTTCCGCAGTTATTTCGGCCACTTTATGGTGTAAATTATAGCAAATCCTGCCTTTTTTATTTTTTTTATTTTTTTTGGGGTAAAGCAACGAGTGCAGTTTAAAATGGTCAAAACTCGCAATTTATCTTCAACCTTTGGGTCATTGCGAGTTTTCTTTCCCCCAAAGTCTTTACGAAGTTACTTGACATTTAATGTAGATTTTAACTGTATTGGGTGGAGTTTTCTTTCACGTTTGCAGTCGACCTGACCTGTCCGCTTCTCTTGCAGTAACAAACCTCTTATGGTGATTCATCATCTGGAAGATTGTCAGTACTGTCAAGGTAAATAATCTATGGACGTAACCACAATTATTAGCGATAATCAATGTCTCTGGTCATAAAAATACTAAAAGTGCAATTCTTGAAAACTGAAGTATATAATAAAGTTGTCACTCAATTAATTATCTGTAACAAGATACATAATATACAAGAGAAGTAATGTGAGTGACTCCATCAGCAGAATAGTGAATGCAGCTCTGCAGCATAGTACAGGATATAACTCGTGATCAGTACAGGATAAGTAATGCAATGTATGTACACAGTGACTCCACCAGCAGAATAGTGAGTGCAGCTCTGGAGTATAATACAGGATGTAACTCAGTATCAGTACAGGATAAGTAATGTAATGTATGTACACAGTGAGTCCACCAGCAGAATAGTGAGTGTAGCTCTGGAGTATAATACAGGATGTAACTCAGGATCAGTACAGGATAAGTAATGTATGGTCTGTACACAGTGACTCCACCAGCAGAATAGTGAGTGCTGCTCTGGAGTATAATACAGGATGTAACTCAGGACCAGTACAGGATAAGTAATGTAATGTATGTACACAGTGCCTCCACCAGCAGAATAGTGAGTGCAGCTCTGGAGTATAATACAGGATGTAACTCAGGATCAGTACAGGATAAGTAATGTAATGTATGTACACAGTGACTCCACCAGCAGAATAGTGAGTGCAGCTCTGGAGTATAATGCAGCATGTAACTCAGGATCAGTACAGGATAAGTAATGTAATGTATGTACACAGTGACTCCCACCAGCAGACTAGTGAGTGCAGCTCTGGAGTATAATACAGGATGTAACTCAGGATCAGTACAGGATAAGTAATGTAATGTATGTACACAGTGACTCCACCAGCAGAATAGTGAGTGCAGCTCTGGAGTATAATACAGGATGTAACTCAGGATCAGTACAGGATAAGTAATGTATGTACACAGTGACTCCACCAGCAGAATAGTGAGTGCAGCTCTGGAGTATAATACTAGATTTAACTCAGGATCAGTACAGGATAAGTAATGTAATGTATGTAGACAGTGACTCCACCAGCAGAATAGTGAGTGCAGCTCTGGAGTATAAGGGTATGTTCACACGGCAGCCTCCGTTACGGCTGAAATTACGGAGCTGTTTTCAGCAGAAATTACGAACGTAATTGGAGCTGTTTTTCCATGGAGTCAATGGAAAATGGCTCCAATTACGTCTCAAGAAGTGTCAGGCACTTCTTTGACGCGGGCGTCTTTTTTACGCGCCGTCTTTTGACAGCGGCGCGTAAAAAAAAATGACCGTCGGCACAGTACATCGTAAAACCCATTCAAATGAATGGGCAGATGTGTGCCGACGCTTTGGAGCCGTATTTTCGGACGTAATTCGCGGCTAAAACGCCAGAATTACGTCCGTAAATAGGGTGTGTGAACCCAGCCTAATACAGGATGTAACTCAGGATCAGTACAGGATAAGTAATGTAATGTATGTACACAGTGACTCCACCAGCAGAATAGTGAGTGCAGCTCTGGAGTATAATACAGGATATAACTCAGAATCAGTACAGGATAAGTAATGTAATGTATGTACACAGTGACTCCACCAGCAGAATAGTGAGTGCAGCTCTGGTGTATAATACAGGATGTAACTCAGGATCAGTACAGGATAAGTAATGTAATGTATGTACACAGTGACTCCACCAGCAGAATAGTGAGTGCAGCTCTGGAGTATAATACAGGATGTAACTCAGGATCAGTACAGGATAAGTAATGTAATGTATGTACACAGTGACTCCACCAGCAGAATAGTGAGTGCAGCTCTGGAGTATAATACAGGATATAACTCAGGATCAGTACAGGATAAGTAAGGTAATATATGTACACCGTGACCCCACCAGCAGAATAGTGAGTGCAGCTCTGGAGTATAATACAGTATGTAACTCAGGATCAGTACAGGATAAGTAATGTAATGTATGTACACAGTGACTCCACCAGCAGAATAGTGAGAGCAGCTCTGGAGTATAATACAGGATGTAACTCAGGATCAGTACAGGATAAGTAATGTCATGTATGTACACAGTGACTCCACCAGCAGAATAGTGAGTGCAGCTCTGGAGTATAATACAGGGTGTAACTCAGGATCAGTACAGGATAAGTAATGTATGGTCTGTACACAGTGACTCCACCAGCAGAATAGTGAGTGCTGCTCTGGAGTATAATACAGGATGTAACTCAGGACCAGTACAGGATAAGTAATGTAACGTATGTACACAGTGACTCCACCAGCAGAATAGTGAGTGCAGCTCTGGAGTATAATACAGGGTGTAACTCAGGACCAGTACAGGATAAGTAATGTAATGTATGTACACAGTGACTGCACCAGCAGAATAGTGAGTGCAGCTCTGGAGTATAATACAGGATGTAACTCAGGATCAGTACAGGATAAGTAATGTAATGTATGTACACAGTGACTCCACCAGCAGAATAGTGAGTGCAGCTCTGGAGTATAATACAGGATATAACTCAGGATCAGTACAGGATCAGTAATGTAATGTATGTACACAGTGATTCCACCAGCAGAATAGTGAGTGCAGCTCTGGAGTATAATACAGGATGTAACTCAGGATCAGTACAGGATAAGTAATGTAATGTATGTACACAGTGACTCCACCAGCAGAATAGTGAGTGCAGCTCTGGAGTATAATACAGGATATAACTCAGGATCAGTACAGGATCAGTAATGTAATGTATGTACACAGTGATTCCACCAGCAGAATAGTGAGTGCAGCTCTGGAGTATAATACAGTATGTAACTCAGGATCAGTACAGGATAAGTAATGTAATGTATGTACACAGTGACTCCACCAGCAGAATAGTGAGTGCAGCTCTGGAGTATAATACAGGATATAACTCAGGATCAGTACAGGATAAGTAAGGTAATATATGTACACTGTGACCCCACCAGCAGAATAGTGAGTGCAGCTCTGGAGTATAATACAGGATAAGTAATGTATGTACACAGTGGATCAGCCGTTTGTCGTATAATGGAATTTCTCTTTTCAGCAATTAACATGCACAGATAAACTTTCCCCCAGATTACCTGTCAGATACTGTAGTCTGTGATACGTTACCTACTTCTGACAGCACCTGCAGGGTTTAGAGGGGAGGGTAATTTCCCCTTGTATTTTATCATCAACTAATATATAAAAAGTTGGTAGCATTGAGGATTTGTTATTTAAGCAATTTCAAAAGATGATCTGCAGTGTTTCTAAACATCAGGTGACAGCATTCCAGCCTCCTCATTGGATCAATTGCATTGCGGAAAGAATTCAATAAGAACATTATATTAGGGAATGGCTATTTAAGCGTCTTCCAGCTTCAGCAGCAGGACAGGGCACACAGATAACAGGGGACGACCAGGTTGTGATTGTAAATGATTATTGACTCTTTGTGTGAATATAGAAATAATGCGTCCGGTGTTTTTCTCAGCACTGAAGACAGCGTTTTCTGAAAGTGCGGAAATCCAAGAACTGGCAAATGACAATTTCATCATGCTGAACCTCATGGTAGGTGGATCACTCCTTCATCGTGCTGAAGAGAATGGGAGTTCTGCACCAATAGAATTGCTTGTTGGTCATGCTGCGGAGAATGGCGCCCCAGCCTGCCATACATGGATAACAAACTGGCATGATGACATTATACATAGCAAGATGGCGACACTTTAAGCCACACCCCTTTAAGTAGAAAAAAAATCAAATGGCGCCTGTGATCATATAAGTTTTGTGTGCGCCTTATTTTCCGACAGAATTGCGCCATTTTTTAAATGAGAACTCCTTGGGCAGCACCCGTCCCTGACTCGGGGGCACTTATCCGTGCGTTTTTCACCACCTCTATAGGGGGGCATCAATTCACTTTTTGTCATAGGCAGCACAACGACTAATGACATATTGGTAGACTCTGCCACTCCAGCACCAGAAACACCCACTTTGGGGTCACATCTCCAATGGGTATAATTTCGGTACTTGACCCAATGCCAGTCTCTAATTCTAGTGCACTGGAAGCTTCCATTTGAATGTGAATAACGGGGGTGGGGGAGGGGGTTGTAGAAGTTCCTGTGATCTGCATTACATATAATATACCATTAATTATTATACTGCACATATATATATATAAGATATCATATTACTTTATGTTGTGACTGTTACGTTAGAACGTTTCTTATCACGCTCTGCCTTGTTTTTCAGCACGAGACGACGGATAAAAACTTGGCGCCAGATGGAAAATATGTGCCCAGGATCATGTTTATTGGTAACCAGAGACTGCGGCTCTACATTATTATATACTCCAGACATCGCCTATCAATAGTGTCAGGACTCTCTGACTTGTATGATACGTTCATCTTTGTTGCGATGATGGAGAAAATGGCAATATCTGCGGTCACCACATAAGCTGGAGGGGGCGCTGCCTGACAGGCTTAACGGGTCTTGCGTATACATAATGTGTGCGCAGATACATGTGTTGCAATACTGCGTAGTGTTCTAGCTACATCCCCTTTTTTTTTTTTTTTTTTTTTTTTTTAAAGACATAAAAGCAAAAAGTGAAAGGCACCAATATATGAAGCGGTAGGTGGCGCCATATTTTTTTTAAAAATGGTGCAAATTTCCTGCACCAAATTATTGGCAACATTTCTCTATCATAGTCCGATCGACACCTGAGCCCCACTGTATCTGTATTCATCACAGGGGACCGGTGACTTTCATAGCAAAGATAAAAATAAGGCCCCTTTCCAGCAGCTGCTTGACACCACTACATTCTTCCCACCCGCAATAGCAGGTCCTGGTGCCTTGACCACATTCCACATTTTCCTTTGGAGGTTCTCCAGCGGGCCCCACAGCAACCACATGAACTGCCTCTATAGTATATACATCGTTGCAGGGGACAGTAGAAATGTTGCCACCAAGTTATATTGTTGCATTGCTCTGTTTAATGATCTATCTGGTGTGTTCCCTCGCGCCGCTTTATTCTAGCACATTTTACTTCTTGCAGATCCCTCCCTTACAGTCAGAGCCGACATCACTGGACGGTATTCCAATCGACTTTATACTTATGAACCACAAGATGTACCAGTATGTAAGTCATATTTCTCATATGTTACATCCTCCAGAGCTGCACTCACTATTCTGCTGGTGGAGTCACTGTGTACATACATTACATTACTTATCCTGTACTGATCCTGAGTTACATCCTGTATTATACTCCAGAGCTGCACTCACTATTCTGCTGGTGGAGTCACTGTGTACATACATTACATTACTTATCCTGTACTGATCCTGAGTTACAGCCTGTATTATACTCCAGAGCTGCACTCACTATTCTGCTGGTGGAGTCACTGTGTACATACATTACATTACTTATCCTGTACTGATCCTGAGTTACATCCTGTATTATACTCCAGAGCTGCACTCACTATTCTGCTGGTGGAGTCACTGTGTACATACATTACATTACTTATCCTGTACTGATCCTGAGTTATATCCTGTATTATACTCCAGAGCTGTACTCACTATTCTGCTGGTGGAGTCACTGTGTACATACATTACATTACTTATCCTGAACTGATCCTGAGTTACATCCTGTATTATACTGCAGAGCTGCACTCACTATTCTGCTGGGGGAGTCACTGTGTACATACATTACTTATCCTGTACTGATCCTGAGTTACATCCTGTATTATACGCCAGAGCTGCACTCACTATTCTGCTGGTGGAGTCACTGTGTACATACATTACATTACTGATCCGGAGTTACATCCTGTATTATACTCCAGAGCTGCACTCACTATTCTGCTGGTGGAGTCACTGTGTACATACATTACATTACTGATCCGGAGTTACATCCTGTATTATACGCCAGAGCTGCACTCACTATTCTGCTGGTGGAGTCTCTGTGTACATACACTACATTACTTATCCTGTACTGATCCTGAGTTACATGCTGCATTATACTCCAGAGCTGCACTCACTATTCTGCTGGTGGAGTCACTGTGTACATACATTACATTACTTATCCTGTATTATACTCCAGAGCTGCACTCACTATTCTGCTGGTGGAGTCACTGTGTACATATATTACATTACTGATCCTGAGTTACATCCTGTATTATACTCCGGAGCTGCACTCACTATTCTGCTGTTCTATGCTATCAGCCAATCTAGGCCTATTTTTAATACTGTTAAGTACAATTATAATTCCAGATTATAAATGATTATGCTCTACCCCACCCCTACAGTACAATATTTTTTAATCATCAGTTTTTATGTGACCCATCAGATGTTTAAGAAGTGCTTTTCAATTTAAGGCTTTGCTTGCTGTCGGGCTTTGGATTTGATTCCAGTCACTGAGCCCCGGTCCTGATAATGTCCAGTTGTCACAGGTGCAGGCCTTGTTATAAGAGGGAGCTCTGATACACTGTAACCATGAATCTATGACCATATATACATGACCAGGACAGGGTTTCAGCCTCTGGATGTAAATGAAAATATTTAAATTCACTGACTGCAAGCGCAAAAATCTTAAAATGGACAAGTATTGATACTGAAAGTATATTAGAAAGTTGCAAAACTTTTCATTATTCAACAATTGAGCTTTATTAACAGAGAACAGGTAAAACATGGCTCCTCTGTGGAACGACATTGCAGGAAAAATATGCAAATTCTTAAAGGGGACATCCACTTTTTAGCAGTTTCCCCGTAACGGCGGGCTGTGCACTCCGACCCCTTACAGTGCTAAATTCTTAAACCCCTTTAACTTGCCTGGTGCAGGAATCCTGTGTAAATGACAAGATAAAGACCTTTTATAAAATACATTTTGCAATTCATATTCAGACTGCAACTCCCATTATGCCTTGGAACGGATCGGATATTTCATATTATCGTTACCCGGGGAGGCGCTTTCTTCTATGCTCATTGTCGCCCCCTGCTGAGTATTACACTTTGTATTAGTAGTGGGAGGAAGGGAATTGACAACTGCTCCGAGCCCATTTCTGGCTCACAAAAAAGTTGTCACTTCTCAAAACCATTCACCCGTTATCAACTATCCTCATCAGAGCTGGAGTGGATGATGAGAGTCCAGGACCTGTAGAAAACAATGTATCTAATTATTCTTCCCTCTTTCTAGTGATAGAAAACATGAAGAAAGCGTTACACCTTGTTCAGACCGAGCTGTGATCCACCATGCGGGGGGAAGATTCGGAGGGGCCACGTCATAGAAGGACCCACCATGGCCAAAAATGTGTCTCTGAACTCCATATTGGACTTATAACGCCCCACAGATCACGTTAGGGGGTTATGAATGAAAGTTACAGAATAATAATAATATAAAAACGTAAATTTTATCCTTCTAAAGATTCTTCACCCTTTTTTTTTTTTTTTTTTTTTGAAAATGAGAAAAATCTGATAAATAATGCGGGCTGAGATGTAGAATGCCATGGGGTGGCATGTGCCCGGCTGCTTTGCCCCTTGTCAATAGTGTGTTAATCCAGCTCTAAATGGAATTGAGTCCTGCCTGACCGCCTGGTTGCTATGGAAATATTGTAACCACTATAGCCTTTTTATATGGGGTTGTCGGGTAACATGCCCCTAGTAACTAGTCAAGGGGCACAACCCGAACCTGCCTCCTCATCATGCCATTTTGAGGTCTAATATTCTGTCCTGATTTATTTAATAATCTGTTTTGATAAATCGCCCTACATAGACCTGATAAAATTTTGTCTGCCTGTATCCTCCACTAGAGGGTGCTTACTGCATACTTTTTATAACCATCAGCATCTAAGCTCCTCCTAGCGGTTGCTGAAGGCAGGGAATGTATCATCAGAAAATGACATATTATCTATTTCAATTGTTTGTGTTTGTTTTAAATATTGCAGTTTTCACACTGGCCACTAGCGCTGACAATAGAATGATGCCTCCTCACTTCTGCAGGTCGCTTGTCAGCTTTGCTGTACAGTCTGGGACAGAATAAGCCTTCTCATTATCCTTACTTATGCCTTTACATTATCATTAGAGGCAGGGTCCGCTGAGTCATCTCATTATCATAAGTGCCAGGGTCAGCAGAGTCCTCTCACTATCATTAGCAGGGAAGATTAAAGAGGCTCTGTCACCAGATTATAAGTGCCCTGTCTCCTACATAATCTGATCGGCGCTGTAATGTAGATAATAACACTGGTTTTTATTTTGAAAAACTATCATTTTTTAGCAAGTTAGCAGCTATTTTAGATTTATGCTAATGACTTTCTCAATAGATAACTGGGCATTGTACAGAGGAGTGTATGACGCTGACCAATCAGCGTCATACACTTCTCATTGTTCCAGCCCAGCATGATCCACAGCACAGTGTGATTGTGCAGTGAAAGAAGCCGGGCTGGAACAATGAGAAGTGTATGAGGCTGATTGGTCGCTGATTGGTCACTGATTGGTCAGCGTCATACACTTCTCTCCACAACGCCCAGTTGGTAAAAAGTAAAAACACGCCCAGTTGTCTATTAAAAAACTAATTAGCATAAATCTAAAATCGCTCATAACTTGCTCAAAAATGATTGTTTTTCAAAATGAAAACCACTGCTGTTCTCTACATTACAGCGCCAATCACATTATGTAGGAGACAGGGCACTTATAATCTGGTGACAGCCTCTTTAAAGCCCTGTCATACTGCTGGAGATCAAGATAAGGTAGGAGAGTAAGGCCGGGTTACCACGGGACGGATACTGTGTTAAAACCCCGCAGTGTATCCGACCTTAAACTCGCAGGACTTTCTGTCTTAAAATTCGCACCACACTGTGGTGCGATTTTACGGATGGAAATTCTGCTGCGTAATTAAGCGCACATACTTGTCCCCTCCCTCCTCTGACATACGCTCCGGTCTCCCTGAATGACGTTTCAGGCCATGTGATGCTGCAGCCTGTGATTGGCTGCAGAGGTCAAATGGGATACAACGTCATCCCAGGAGGCCGGACTGGAGGAAGAAGGGCAGTCTGGGTAAGTGATCTTGGTATTTTTTTTATTCTGGCATTGCGATTTTTTTTTTTTTTATTTTTTTATTTACTAAATTTCATCCACTTTGCTGCTACTGTAAATGTTGCGGAATTTCCGCATACAATTCCTTTGCGGAAATTCCGCAGCGTTTACGCTACGTGGGAACCCGGCCTGATACTATACACAGAGGTGCATGCAGCTCCCCGGTCACTCCCTGGTACCTGGGAGCGGGGCTGTACTCCATCACTTCATGGAGACTGTACTAATGTGACATTTCTCTGTGAATTGACTCCAATTAATTTTAGCTGCCATAAAGCAGACACACATCCTGCTGCAAAGTCTATGCAGACAATACAGGAAGGAAGAGTATGTCTGCTATAAAAAAATAAAATAAAAAAAAGTAATGCCAAATCTCTGTTTATGGCCGGCTGTATTTATCAGATTTTTTTTTTTTAGATTTTTAATTTTTGGATGTGAGGGCTCTAAGTATATGACCTCATAAGTAACCAGTAAACACTTCTCCTACATGACCCTCTGCGGCTCCTCCGCACCATCAAAACGGGTTCTTTGTGTGAAACTTAGAGAAAAGATGTAAAAGTATAAACAAAAACAAAATGATGTAAAAAAAAAAAAAATATTCCCGTACAAGTGATTCGAAATTGACGTTTATTTAAGCTAAATTGTTTTCTAGAATTTTTTTTTTTTTCTTCATCGACTTTGTGTCAGTGGGTCTTCTATTCTGAATATTTCTGTTTGTACGTGATCACACCTTCTGCCGTTTTGTACATGAATAAATTTAGGATTCTGACTCTTCGAAACAAAAAGTGTAATTTGTTGATAAAAACAAAAGTTTCATATTTTCAAAAAACATTTTCACAATTTGTTTTGTATTAAAAAAACATCAAAATAAAATGTATTATCCACTGGAAGTCGCCGGTACCTGAAGCCTCATCCAAAACGTCAGCATCTGAGGTGATTTTAGAAGACCCCGTATATTTTTGGAAAGACTGGTAGTAAAATCACAGGAGCAATGTCTCCCCCCCCCCCCCCCCCTATATTCCTGGATTGTCCCCATGCTCCACGTTTGGTTTTGGGTTTCAGGACCATTCGAGGGAACTACGAAGAGTAATCTAGTCTAGTGGATGAATTTTCCTTCTTGGTCATTGCCCTAAGGCTGGGTTCACACGCATGCGCAAAAGCCACTTAACAGTTCCGTGGGGCAGCAGCATATGATGTGCGGCTGCGTGCTTTTCGCGCAGCCGCCATCATTATGACGCTCCGTTTGTATGTTTGTAAACAGAAAAGCACATGGTGCTTTTCTGTTTTCATTCATCCTTTTGACAGCTGTTGCGCGAATCACGCTGTTCGCACGGAAGGGCTTCCGTGCGACCTGCGTGGTTTTCACGCACCCATTGACTTCAATGGGTGCGTGATTCGCGCAAAACGCCCAAAGAACGGACATGTTGTGACTTTTTTTTCAGCGGACTCACACTGCGTAAAAATCACGGACATGTCTGCACGGCCCCATAGACTAATATAGGTCCGTGCAACGCGCATGCAAATCACGCGCGTTGCACGGATGTTTTTCCCGTTCGTCTGAATAAAGCCTAAGAGTATGGCAGCCAGAGAAGTCCCCATAACTGTGTCATCCACAGATCCCCAGAACAGTGTCATACACCATTATGAGAATATTTGTGGATCAGCCAAGAATGTCCCCATAATATTGTCAGCTGCAGATTTCCTCAGATCCCCCATAAGTGTTACCCACAGATTCTTATAACCGTGTATCAGCCAAGAATGTCCCCATAAGAGTGTCGTCCACAGATGTCCCGATAATTGTGTCATTTGCATATGTCCCCATAACAGCCACAGATGTCCCTATAACAGTGGGTCATGCACAGATGTCCCCATAAAATTGTATCATCCACAGATGTCCCTATAACAGTGTCAGCCACAGATGCCCCTTAACAGTGTCAGCCACAGATGCCCCTTAACCCCTTAGTGACCACTAATACGCCTTTTTACGTCGGTCACTAATGGGCTTTAGGCTAGGCTGACGCCTTTTCACGTCAGCCTATTCTAAGTCCTGCACGGGTCTCCCGTGCAGGCAGGAGCCGGGGCTCTGCTGTCTGATGACAGCTGAGCTCCTGCTCCAGCGCCCGCGATCGAAGTTTACTTCGATCGCGGCCGTTTAACCCGTTAAATGCCGCCGTCAATAGCGACCGCGGCATTTAACTTTGTTTACAGAGGGAGTGCGCTCCCTCTGTCACCCATCGGCGGCCCGCGAATGAAATCGCGGGTCTCCGATGGGGTGTCATGGCAGCCGGGGGCTTGATAAAAGCCCCCAGGTCTGCCCTGGACATATTCCTGTTAGGACGCGCCGGAGGCACGTCCTAACAGATTGCCTGTCAGATTTACACTGAAGGCAATAATGCTCTGGTATACGAAGTACACCAGAGCATTATAGCAGCGATTGGAACATCGCACAGTAAAGTCCCCTAGTGGGACTAATAAAAGAAGTAATCAATGTGAAATAAAGATTATTAATAAAAAGTACAGTAAAAAAAAAAAGAAACAATTTTTTTCCATAAAAAGTGGTTTTATTTAGTAAAAGTGTAAAAAAAAAAAAAAAAGTACACATATGTGGTATCACCGCGACCGTAATGACTCCATTAATAAAGTTAATATGTAATTTAAACCGCAAAGTGAACACCGTAAAAAAAAAACGCAAAAAAACATGGCGAAATTGCAATTTTTTCCCATTGCCCCCCAAAAAAGTCATAATAAAAATGAATCAATAAGTCCCATGCACCCCAAAACAGTACCAATCAAAACTACGTCTTGTCCCGCAGAAAACAAGCCCAAAAAATCACTACATTGATGGAAAAATAAAAAAATTACGGCTCTTGGAAAGCGACGATGCAAAAGCAAATAATTTTAGTTCAAAAGTGTTTTTATTGTGCAAAAGTCGTAAAACATAAAAAAAACCTCCACATATGTGGTATCGCCGTAATCGTACCGACCCATAGAATAAAGGTAACATGTTATTTACGTCACATAGTGAACGGCGTCAATTTAAAAACGCATAGAACAATGGCGGAATTTCAGTTTTTTTTTATAATCCCCCCCAAAAGGGTTAATAAAAGTTAATATAAAAATTATATGTACCCAAAAATGGTGCTATTAAAAAGCACAACTAATCCCGCAAAAAACAAGTTCTCATACAGCTATGTAGACGAAAAAATAAAAACGTTATAGCTCTTTGAATGCGACTATAGAAAAACGAATAAAATAGCTTGGTCATTAGGGCCTAAAATGGGCTGGTCACTAAGGGGTTAACAGTGTCAGCCACAGATGCCCCTTAACAGTGTCAGCCACAGATGCCCCTTACCAGTGTCAGCCACAGATGCCCCTTAACAGTGTCAGCCACAGATGCCCCTTAACAGTGTCAGCCACAGATGCCCCTTAACAGTGTCAGCCACAGATGCCCCTTAACAGTGTCAGCCACAGATGCCCCTTAACAGTGTCAGCCACAGATGTCCCCATAAGAGTGTATCCACAGATGCCCCATAACAGTGTGTCATTCCCAGATATCCCCATAACAGTGTATCATTCACAGATGCCCCCATAACAGTGTATCCTCCACAGATGCCCCCATAACAGTGTATCCTCGACAGATGCCCCCATAACAGTGTATCCTCCACAGATGCCCCCATAACAGTGTATCCTCCACAGATGCCCCCATAACAGTGTATCCTCCACAGATGCCCCCATAACAGTGTATCCTCCACAGATGCCCCCATAACAGTGTATCCTCCACAGATGCCCCCATAACAGTGTATCCTCCACAGATGCCCCATAAAAGTGTCAGCCACAGATGCCCCATAAGTGTCATCATCCACAGATGCCCCCATAACAGTACATTGAATTGGCCATGTCATCTTGCCTTGCCTCCCTTTGCTGACAGAGCAGTGAGGGAAGGTTTCTGCTGCAGCAAGCCCCCTCCCAGACAATATTAAGTTCATCCATTTTTGTCACGTGGCTTTTCTACGTACACTGGATGGGTGAGGGGCAAAATTGAGCTTTTGATTAAAAAAAAAAATCAAGTATTTCTTAGTTTTATCTCTTTGGAAATGACTAACAAGTAACATGACCCCACGGGGACTGCCATCCAGCTTTCCAGGACCAATGAACATCACATTTTCAATGCTGGGAATTGATTCCTACTCTTCACCCGCGCTATAATACCAGGCCAGATTTCCATTTAGGTGCCTTGAAAACCTGGGTAAATGTGGGAGCCGTGATGTGTCCTTGTTGGTTGTCACGGCTTTCCCAGAATCAGAAATAATGAAGAAACGTCGGACTAGTAATCTATATAATCCACATTGTGTAAATCTGAGTAAAACGTCGTTACTCTGTGGACTGTGGGCAGGTAACTGGCGGAACAGGATCTCTGGCAGCATCCGTCTCTGCTGGGCAGTGGGTGTTGGCGGCTTCAGCAGATGTGAACTCTGACAAACTCCATATATTTCCTATTATGACACAGACAAATATTTGTACTAGAGGAGAACAAAGGAAATGTAGCCGGGGTGAGCGCGTTGTGTGGTGAGCAGAGTTTAGGACACCTCAGCATTGGCGCGGGGACACAACACTCTGTAGACGTCGGTACAATAGCATCGTGTCAGCGCAGAACGTTCAGGACTGTCATTCAGTAACGCTGAGGTGTCCTATGTCTCCAGGGATCGGCTTATAAAACACAATAAACGTATAAAAGAATTGCCTTATAAGTTCCCCCCTATAATGTTATCATAGCAATGCCCCCTTACAAGCAGGAGCAGTGCTAGTGAGAATCCTATAGGCCGCATGGAAATTAGATCTCCCCTTATCCCGCTTCACTGCAGCAACTGGCGGCAGCTGTATTCAGAGGTGCATGTGCAGACTACAGACTGCCATAAATGATGCCTGCATTCTGCGGACTGTGGCAGTGGAAGGGAAATTGATTTCTCCTCATCCTTCTAAGGTTGTTATGGAAACGATCCCCGATCCAGACTATAAAACAAGGTGATTCCCTTATTAACATTACACTGGAGAAAAAAGGCAACCTGGTTTGGGCCACTCTATCCAGGGGCCCCATAGCAGCGGCATGGTCTGCCTCTATAGTATGTACTTCCTTGAGGGTGGCATGATCAATAATTATCTGGTGGGGCGCTGCACTGAGATAATAGGGGGTTCTCCGTGCAGAGCTGCAGCATTACTGGACTTCCATTGTATTGAGAAGATATTAGTGGCGAAAGCCGCGCTGGATGAATCTCTCCGGAAGCAAAACATCTCTGTCCACGTATGGTCAATCACCTGGGCGGTACATCTCTGTCCACCTATGGTCAATCACCTGGACGGTTCATCTCAGTCCACCTATGGTCAATCACCTGGACGGTTCATCTCAGTCCACCTATGGTCAATCACCTGGACGGTTCATCTCAGTCTCATGTATAAGATACCACTATATAGTACGCCCTAAAAAGTACAATCCTCTGTAAACTAAAACCATTAGCAACAGTTTGTTACATTTTACCGGCATTGATACATTGTATCAGTCCGGAGTCCAGGCTGTTTAGATTACAGATTATCATCTAGACTGGACACAACTGTAACAAATTGCCAGCTGTAAGGGCATGACCAGACGTGGCGGAATTGCTCTGAAATCCGCAGTGGACCCGTTTCTCCATTGCCTTCCACAGCTTTTTAGTTGGGTTCGTTTACACGTTGCGGACAATTCCGCTGCGGAGCATAGGCTACGAGGCGGAATTTGGTGTCCGCAGCATACAATGGTTGTTGCGGACGTGTAGCGGACTTGTTGCGGACTCATTGCAGAATTTCTCCATTGACTTCAATGGAGAGTCAAAATTCCGCAATGAAGTCCGCAGATGTCATGTACATGTTATGTGTGCTGCGGAGCGTATTGGTTTTACTAACATGACATTTCTTCATTCTGGCTGGACCTATGTGTATTTCTAGGTCTACAGCCAGACTGAGGAAGTCAATGGGGCTCCCGTAATTACGGGAGCGTTGCTAGGCGACGTCAGTAAATAGTCACTGTCCAGGGTGCTGAAAGAGTTAAGCGATCGGCAGTAACTGTTTCTGCACCCTGGACAGTGACTACCGATCCCAATATACAGCAACCTGTAAAAAAAATAGAAGTTCATACTTACCGAGAACTCCCTGCTTCTTCCTCCAGTCCGGCCTCCCGGGATGACGTTTCAGTCCAAGTGACGGCTGCAGCCAATCACAGGCCAATCACAGGCTGCAGCCAATCACAGGCCAATCACAGGCTGCAGCGGTCACATGGACTGCCGCGTCATCTAGGGAGGTCGGGCTGGATGCCGAAAGAGGGACGCGTCACCAAGACAACGGCCGGTAAGTATGAAATTCTTTTACTTTCACTAGGGAAAGTGCTGTCCCTTCTCTCTATCCTGCACTGATAGAGAGAAGGGAAGTACTTTCACCTCAATACGCAGCTGCCAGTCCGCATCAATTTACTGCACATTTTGGGCAAAGCCGCAACAGAATCTGCAACGCAGATTATATGCAGCATTGATGCGGACAGTGGCGGAAGAAATACGCCACGTCTGTGCATGCCCTAAGAAGTATTAGGTCTGGACAGGTTTTCTGCCTGAGGATGTTCCCATTTATTGACCGCAAGCAGAGATCTTGAAAACGGTGAGGAATTATAACACAAAAGTTGTAGAACTTTTTATTATATGTTAATTGAACTCAGGGCTGGGCTTAGGATAGATGGTGCCCTGTGCTAAATTATTTTTCGGCGCCCCACCCACGATCATAAAAAAAATTCCCCATAAAAAAAAGTATAATGCCTCGCACAGTATAATGCCCTATATAGTGCCCCACTCGGGTATAATGCCCCTTTAGTGCCCCCATACAGTATAATAATAATATTTCATAATATAACCCCTTCAAGCACAATATTTTGTCCTCACAGTATTATGCCCCCTAAGGGCCACACACAGTATATTGCCCCCTGTAGTACCCCTACACAGTATAATATCCACTAAGTGGCCCCCACACAGTATAATGCCCCCTCCCCTGGCCGCCACATACAGCCCCCCCTTGTAGATAGTGCCCCCCTGTAGATTGTGCCATAGAGTCCCCCACCTCCCCCTTGTAGACAGTGCCCCCAAACAAAACAAATTGTACTCACCTGGGCCCCGTTCCCACGAAGAAGTGAGCAGCTCCTTGACGGGATCCTGTAGCCTAGTACAGAGTTTCCCAACCTTTTCAGACTCGATGCAGAACTTGAAAAATAAAGTTTCCTCAGGGCACCCCTACCAAAAATTGTTTCGAGAAAGACATAAAATGGCTAAAAACAAGCCCTACACTTGTAGGATACGTTCACACAGCGTTTTTTGTAAGGCAAAAAAAAAAAATCTGCCTTAAAATTCCTTCAGGAAGTGACAGCGTGTGTGACCTGTTTTTTGCGTTTTTTTGAAACCATTAAAGAGAATGCAAAAGACGCAGGAAAAAAAAGCTCCAAACGGGTGCCGCAGGTTTTTACTGCCTCCTATTAATATTAATTGGAGGTCAGAGGTGGAAACCACTTGAAGACCATCAGCCCCCTACTCACAGTAAAATGTCCATCAGCCCCCCACTCACAGTAAAATGACCATCAGCCCCCCACTCACAGATTCCCCTTGTAGGTAGTGCCACAAAGCCTCCTGTAGATAGTGCCACACAGCCAGATGGAAGTAGTGCCGCTCAGCCCCCTGTAGGTAGCGCCCCACAGCCCCTTGTAGGTAGTGTCACACAACCCCCTTGTAGGTAGCGCCCCACAGCCCCTTGTAGGTAGCGCCCCACAGCCACCTGTAGGTAGTGTCACACAGCCCCCTTGTAGGTAGTGCCACACAGCCCCCTTGTAGGTAGTGCCACACAGCCCCCTTGTAGGTAGTGCCACACAGCCAGGGCCGGCCTTAGGGGTGTGCAACCTGTGCCATTGCACAGGGTGCATCACTCCTTCAGGTGGAAGGGGGAGCTGCGCTAGCTCCCTTCCCCTGCTTGTTTCAGAAGCGCCTGCTTGTTTCAGGTGTCGCCGCTAGCAGCCGCTATAACTGCTACAGCAGTAGCGACGCCACTGAGTGAAGAAGCGCCCGGGCGGAAAGGCGGCTGCTGAGTCGCCAGGCACTTCTTCACTCAGTGGCGTCGCTACCGCCGTAGCAGCCATGGCGGCTGCTAGCGGCGACACCCGTGCTGCCCATGCAGCGGTAGCGACGCCACTATAGCAGAGCAGAGAAGTATCTACCTGCTCTGCTATCTACTAGCGGCCACTGTAGCTCCCTTAAGGAGCGGAATCCCCGTGTGGCCGGACAGTGACATCAGGGGCAACTCCTGAAGCAGAATCCCCGTCCACAGCGTTGCCGACTCTGTGTCTGGGGATTCCACTCCAGGAGAAGCCAGTGACGTCACTGTCCATAAATGGACACAGATGACAGGGGGGCATTATACTTTTTTATTGGGCATTTGTTTTTTTGATATGGGTAGGGCGCCGAAAGACAATTTCGCACAGGGCGCCATCTATCCTGAGGCCGGCCCTGGTAGTATTATAGTAGTTATATTCTTGTATATAGGAGGCAGTATTATAGTAGTTATATTCTTGTATATAGGAGCAGTATTATAGTAGTTATATTCTTGTATATAGGAGGCAGTATTATAGTAGTTATATTCTTGTATATAGGAGGCAGTATTATAGTAGTTATATTCTTGTATATAGGAGCAGTATTATAGTAGTTATATTCTTGTACATAGGAGCAGTATTATAGTAGTTATAGTCTTGTATATAGGATGCAGTATTATAGTAGTTATATTCTTGTATATAGGACGCAGTATTATAGTAGTTGAATTCTTGTATATAGGGGGCAGTATTATAGTAGTTATATTCTTGTATATAGGGGGCAGTATTATAGTAGTTATATTCTTGTATATAGGGAGCAGTATTATAGTAGTTATATTATTGTATATAGGAGCAGTATTATAGTAGTTATATTCTTGTACATAGGGGGCAGTATTATAGTAGTTATATTCTTGTATATAGGAGGCAGTATTATAGTAGTTATATTCTTGTATATAGGGGCAGTATTGGAGTAGTTATATTCTTGTATATAGGAGGCAATATTATAGTAGTTATACTCTTGTATATAGGGGCAGTATTATAGTAGTTATATTCTTGTATATAGGTGCAGTATTATAGTAGTTATATTCTTGTATATAGGGGCAGTATTATAGTAGTTATATTCTTGAATATAGGAGCAGTGATATAGTCGTTATATTCTTGTATATAGGGGCAGTATTATAGTAGTAGGATTCTTGTATATAGGGGCAGTATTATTGTAGTTATATTCTTGTATATAGGGAGCAGTATTATAGTAGTTATATTCTTGTATATAGGAGCAGTATTATAGTAGTTATATTCTTGTATATAGGAGGCAGTATTATTGTAATGGCAGGGGGTAGGGAGACGGACAAGTGAGCCCTAATCTACCCGCCACTCTGTCCCTGCCTACTTGCAACGACCCGCCCTAGGCGACGGGGTACAACTGGGCGGCGGTCCCTGCGCTCAGTAAGTGCACGACAAACACGACAAACATACAAGGAACACAAGCAAGGAAAAGCGGCCGTTGCCCACGGCAACACCATGAGCAACCAGAGTGGTGAACGAGCCGAGTCAAGCCAGGAGTGTGCGAGGTACAAAACGAAAAGCAGAAGAGTAGTCGGTAAGCCAGGGTCGGTATGGAGCAGGATCAAAAATAGCAGGAGCTGTAGCTGGGCCAGGAACCACAAGGAAAGAAACAAAAGCAATAACAAGCACCGAGGGACAGGAAGTGCAGGCTTAAATAGACCGAGGGCGGGAGCTAGCTGAGTCTGGCCAGGTTACGATAGGCTCTCCCACTCCTAAGCCTGCCAGCCTGAATGGTGGAAGCAGGAGTCAGTCTCAGGGATGTATTCTCAGGTGCTGACTGATTAGTTCTGGGAGTTAACCCCGCTGTGCCTGGCAGATCCTTTACAGTACCCCCCCTTTTATGAGGGGCCACCGGACCCTTTCTAAGTGGACCTGGCTTACTGGGGAAACACAGGTGGAACCTCCTGACCAATACCCCAGCGTGAACATCCCGGGCGGGTACCCAAGTCCTCTCCTCGGGCCCGTATCCTCTCCAATGGACCAGGTACTGGAGGGAGCCTTGGACCATCTTGCTGTCCACAATCCTGGCCACCTCGAATTCCACCCCCTCCGGGGTGAGGATGGGAACAGGAGGTCTCCTCGAGGGAGCCAAGGACGGGGAGCAGCGTTTGAGGAGGGAGGCATGAAACACGTCGTGTATCCGAAAAGACGGGGGTAACTCCAGCCGGAAGGAGACAGGATTGAGGACCTCAATGACCTTATACGGCCCAATAAACCGGGGAGCAAACTTCTTGGACGGAACCTTGAGACGCAAGTTCCTAGACGACAACCACACCAGATCCCCGACCATAAACAGGGTGTTAGCAGAACGTTTTTTATCAGCCTGAGTTTTTTGTACGCTCTGGGACACCTCTAGGTTTTTCTGAACCTGGGCCCAGACTGTGCACAGTTCCCGATGAACGACCTCTACCTCAGGATTGTTGGAACTACCAGGTGAAACGGAGGAGAACTGTGGATTAAACCCAAAATTACAAAAAAAAGGAGAGACCCCTGACGAGTTACTGACCCGGTTATTAAGGGAAAATTCGGCGAGGGGAATGAAAGAGACCCAATCAAATTGACAGTCAGAGACAAAACACCTTAAGTATTGTTCTAGAGACTGATTAGTCCTCTCCGTTTGGCCATTGGTTTCAGGATGGAAGGCAGAGGAGAAGGACAGATCAATCCCCAACTTCATACAGAAGGCTCTCCAAAACAATGAAACAAATTGTACCCCTCTGTCCGAAACAATATTGACAGGGACCCCATGGAGACACAGGATGTGTTTGACAAACAAGGTAGCCAACGTTTTGGCGTTGGGTAGTTTCTTGAGGGGCACAAAGTGGCACATCTTACTGAAGCGGTCCACCACCACCCACACCACCGACTTGCCTTGGGATGGAGGCAAATCGGTGATAAAATCCATGGAGATATGTGTCCAAGGTCTCTGGGGAATGGGCAACGACCGCAGTAAGCCCGCTGGTCGGGACCTGGGAGTCTTGGACCTAGCACAAACCTCACAAGCGGCGACGTAGGCCTTAACGTCTTTAGGCAACCCAGGCCACCAATAATTTCTGGTAATGAGGTGTTTGGTACCCAGGATGCCTGGATGGCCAGATAGTGCGGAGTCATGATTTTCCCTAAGTACCCTTAGCCGGAATTGCAGGGGAACAAACAGCTTGTTCTCAGGAAGGTTCCCGGGAGCTGCACCTTGATCAGCAGCAATTTCAGAGACTAAATCAGAATCGATCGAGGAAATGATTATACCTGGAGGCAAAATACAAGCAGGATCTTCCTCCGAAGGAGGGCTGGCCATGAAGCTACGCGACAGTGCATCAGCCTTAATATTTTTAGACCCAGCCCTATAGGTAACCAAAAAATTGAATCTGGTAAAAAATAACGCCCATCGAGCTTGTCTCGGGTTTAGCCTCCGGGCAGATTCTAGGAAAACCAGATTCTTGTGGTCGGTAAGGACCGTTACCTGGTGCCTAGCCCCCTCCAGGAAGTGGCGCCACTCTTCAAATGCCCATTTAATGGCTAAGAGTTCGCGGTTGCCAATATCATAGTTACTTTCAGTTGGCGAAAACTTCCTGGAGAAGTAGGCACAGGGGCGGAGATGGGTGAGGGACCTGGTACCCTGGGACAAGACAGCCCCCACTCCCACCTCAGATGCGTCAACTTCCACGATAAATGGCTCCATTTGGTTGGGCTGAACCAGCACCGGGGCCGAGACAAAGCACTTCTTAAGGACCTCAAAAGCCTGGACAGCCTCAAGAGGCCAGTGGAGGAGATCAGCACCTTTGCGAGTGAGGTCCGTAAGGGGCTTAGCGATGACCGAGAAGTTAGCAATAAATCTCCTGTAATAATTAGCAAACCCCAAAAAACACTGTAACGCCTTCAGGGAGGCAGGTTGGACCCATTCCGCCACAGCCTGAACCTTGGCGGGGTCCATGCGGAATTCATGAGGAGTGAGGATTTGACCCAAAAATGGAATCTCCTGTACCCCAAACACACATTTTTCGGTTTTGGCAAACAGTTTATTTTCTCGAAGGACCTGGAGCACCTTCCTGACATGCTCCACGTGGGAGGACCAGTCCTTGGAAAACACCAGTATGTCATCAAGGTACACTACCAGAAAAATCCCCAGGTAATTTCTCAAAATCTCATTTATGAAATTCTGGAAGACCGCAGGGGCATTACACAACCCAAAGGGCATGACGAGGTATTCGAAATGGCCATCGGGCGTGTTAAACGCAGTCTTCCACTCATCCCCCTCTTTGATGCGAATAAGGTTATACGCCCCCCGTAGATCCAATTTAGAAAACCATTGGGCCCCCTGAACCTGATTAAAGAGATCAGGAATCAAAGGAAGGGGATACTGGTTCCTTACCGTGACCTTATTCAGGCTACGGTAGTCAATGAATGGCCTAAGACCACCATCCTTCTTCCCCACGAAGAAGAAGCCAGCACCTACCGGAGAAGAAGAGGGACGAATGTAACCCTTGGCCAGGGATTCCTGGATATACACTCTCATAGCTTCACGTTCGGGACAAGAAAGATTAAATATCCTACCCTTAGGAAGCTTAGCTCCTGGTACCAATTCGATAGCGCAATCGTATTCTCTATGAGGAGGTAACACTTCGGAGGCCTCCCTAGAGAAAACATCAGCGAAGTCCTGAACAAACTCGGGTAGCGTATTCGCCTCCTTAGGGGGAGAAATAGAATTAACAGAAAAACATGACGTACAACATTCATTACCCCATTTGGTTAGCTCCCCAGTATTCCAGTCAAACGTAGGATTATGCAACTGCAACCAGGGAAGACCTAGAACCAAATCGTACGATAATCCCTGCATCAACAGTACAGAGCATTGCTCCAAATGCATGGAGCCAACAAGGAGTTCAAAAACAGGGGTATGCTGTGTAAAATAACCATTAGAAAGAGGAGTGGCGTCGATACCCACTACCGGGACAGGTTTAGGCAAATCAATAAGAGGCATAGCAAGGGACATAGCAAATTCCACAGACATGATATTAGTAGAGGACCCTGAATCCACGAAAGCACTGCCGGTAGCAGACCTACCACCAAAAGAGACCTGAAAGGGAAGCAAGATCTTAGTACGTTTCATATTTACGGGAAATACCTGTGCGCCCAAGTGACCTCCCCGATGATCACTTAGACGCGGAAGTTCTCTGGCTGCAACCTTACGCTTAGGACAGTTGTTCACTTGATGCTTGTCGTCCCCACAGTAGAAGCAGAGACCATTCTTCCTGCGGAATTCTCTACGTTGTTGGGGGGACACGGAGGCCCCGAGTTGCATAGGTATCTCTGAATCTTTCGGGGAGGAACGAAGCAACGGAGCTTCGGGAGGCATCATGGGGGAGTCGGAGGAGAAAACACAAACGTTCACGTTGTCGTTCCCTGAGACGTCGGTCAAGTCGTATCACTAAAGCCATAACCTGGTCTAGGGAGTCAGAAGAGGGATAGCTAACTAGCAGGTCTTTCAGGGCATTCGACAGACCCAACCTAAACTGGCACCTTAAGGCAGGGTCATTCCACCGAGAAGCTACGCACCACTTCCGAAAGTCAGAGCAATACTCCTCAACAGGTCTCTTACCCTGACTTAAGGTCACCAGCTGACTCTCGGCAAAGGCAGTCCTGTCAGTCTCGTCATAAATAAGTCCGAGAGCAGAAAAGAAACAATCAACGGAGGAAAGTTCAGGGGCGTCAGGAGCCAAGGAGAAGGCCCACTCTTGGGGCCCTTCCTGGAGCCGGGACATAATTATACCCACCCGCTGGCTCTCAGAACCTGAGGAATGAGGCTTTAAACGAAAGTAAAGCCTACAACTCTCCCGAAAGGAGAGAAAAGTCCTCCGGTCCCCTGAGAACCGGTCGGGCAACTTGAGGTGGGGTTCAAGAGGTGCGGTGAGGGGAACTACCAGGGTATCATCAGGCTGGTTGACCCTCTGAGCCAGGGCCTGGACCTGTAGGGAGAGACCCTGCATTTGCTGAGCCAGGGTCTCACGGGGATCCATAGTGGTGTCAGGGACCAGGGGTAGACTAGGTATGGGCTTGTTATTATGTAATGGCAGGGGGTAGGGAGACGGACAAGTGAGCCCTAATCTACCCGCCACTCTGTCCCTGCCTACTTGCAACGACCCGCCCTAGGCGACGGGGTACAACTGGGCGGCGGTCCCTGCGCTCAGTAAGTGCACGACAAACATACAAGGAACACAAGCAAGGAAAAGCGGCCGTTGCCCACGGCAACACCATGAGCAACCAGAGTGGTGAACGAGCCGAGTCAAGCCAGGAGTGTGCGAGGTACAAAACGAAAAGCAGAAGAGTAGTCGGTAAGCCAGGGTCGGTATGGAGCAGGATCAAAAATAGCAGGAGCTGTAGCTTGGCCAGGAACCACAAGGAAAGAAACAAAAGCAATAACAAGCACCGAGGGACAGGAAGTGCAGGCTTAAATAGACCGAGGGCGGGAGCTAGCTGAGTCTGGCCAGGTTACGATAGGCTCTCCCACTCCTAAGCCTGCCAGCCTGAATGGTGGAAGCAGGAGTCAGTCTCAGGGATGTATTCTCAGGTGCTGACTGATTAGTTCTGGGAGTTAACCCCGCTGTGCCTGGCAGATCCTTTACAATTATAGTAGTTATATTCTTGTATATAGGAGGCAGTATTATAGTAGTTATATTCTTGTATATAGGAGCAGTATTATAGTAGTTATATTCTTGTACATAGGAGCAGTATTATAGTAGTTATAGTCTTGTATATAGGAGCAGTATTATAGTAGTTATATTCTTGTATATAGGAGGTAGTATTATAGTAGTTATATTCTTGTATATAGGGGCAGTATTATAGTAGTTATACTCTTGTATATAGGGGCAGTATTATAGTAGTTATATTCTTGTATATAGGTGCAGTGATATAGTAGTTATATTCTTGTATATAGGGGCAGTATTATGGTAGTTGTATTCTTGTATATAGGGGGCAGTATTATTGTAGTTATATTCTTGTATATAGGGAGCAGTATTATAGTAGTTATATTCTTGTATATAGGAGCAGTATTATAGTAGTTATATTCTTGTATATAGGAGGCAGTATTATAGTAGTTATATTCTTGTATATAGGAGGCAGTATTTTAGTAGTTATATTCTTGTATATAGGAGCAGTATTATAGTAGTTATATTCTTGTACATAGGAGCAGTATTATAGTAGTTATAGTCTTGTATATAGGAGCAGTATTATAGTAGTTATATTCTTGTATATAGGACGCAGTATTATAGTAGTTATATTCTTGTATATAGGACGCAGTATTATAGTAGTTGAATTCTTGTATATAGGGGGCAGTATTATAGTAGTTATATTCTTGTATATAGGGGGCAGTACTATAGTAGTTATATTCTTGTATATAGGGAGCAGTATTATAGTAGTTATATTATTGTATATAGGAGCAGTATTATAGTAGTTATATTCTTGTACATAGGGGGCAGTATTATAGTAGTTATATTCTTGTATATAGGAGGCAGTATTATAGTAGTTATATTCTTGTATATAGGGGCAGTATTGGAGTAGTTATATTCTTGTATATAGGAGGCAGTATTATCGTAGTTATATTCTTGTATATAGGGGCAGTATTATAGTAGTTATACTCTTGTATATAGGGGCAGTATTATAGTAGTTATATTCTTGTATATAGGTGCAGTATTATAGTAGTTATATTCTTGTATATAGGGGCAGTATTATAGTAGTTATATTCTTGAATATAGGAGCAGTGATATAGTAGTTATATTCTTGTATATAGGGGCAGTATTATAGTAGTTGTATTCTTGTATATAGGGGGCAGTATTATTGTAGTTATATTCTTGTATATAGGGAGCAGTATTATAGTAGTTATATTCTTGTATATAGGAGCAGTATTATAGTAGTTATATTCTTGTATATAGGAGGCAGTATTATAGTAGTTATATTCTTGTATATAGGAGGCAGTATTATAGTAGTTATATTCTTGTATATAGGAGCAGTATTATAGTAGTTATATTCTTGTACATAGGAGCAGTATTATAGTAGTTATAGTCTTGTATATAGGAGCAGTATTATAGTAGTTATATTCTTGTATATAGGAGGCAGTATTATAGTAGTTATATTCTTGTATATAGGGGCAGTATTATAGTAGTTATACTCTTGTATATAGGGGCAGTATTATAGTAGTTATATTCTTGTATATAGGTGCAGTATTCTAGTAGTTATATTCTTGTATATAGGGGCAGTATTATAGTAGTTATATTCTTGAATATAGGAGCAGTGATATAGTAGTTATATTCTTGTATATAGGGGCAGTATTATAGTAGTTGTATTCTTGTATATAGGGGGCAGTATTAGGGCATGACCACACATGGCGGAATTCCTCCGCAACTGTCCGCATCAATGCCGCACAGAATCTGCGTTGCAGATTCTGCAGCGGATCTGCACAAAATGTGCAGAAAATTGATGCGGACTGGCCGCTGCGGACTGCAGGAAAAGTGCTTCTCTTCTCCCTATTCAGTGCAGGATAGAGAGAAGGGACAGCACTTTCCCTAGTGAAAGTCAAAGAATTTCATACTTACCGCCCGTTGTCTTGGTGACGCGTCCCTCTTTCGGCATCCGGCCCGACCTCCCTGGATGACGCTCCAGTCCATGTGACCGCTGCAGCCTGTGCTTGGCCTGTGATTGGCTGCAGCCGTCACTTACACTGAAACGTCATCCTGGGAGGCCGGACTGGAGACAGACGCAGGGAGTTCTCGGTAAGTATGAACTTATATTTTTTTTTACAGATACATGTACATTGAGATCGGTAGTCACTGTCCCGGGTGCAGAAACAGTTACTGCTGATCGCGTAACTCTTTCAGCACCCTGGACAGTGACTATTTACAGACGTCTCCTAGCAACGCTCCCGTCATTACGGGAGCCCCATTGACTTCCTCAGTCTGGCTGTAGACCTAGAAATACATAGGTCCAGCCAGAATGAAGAAATGTCATGGTAGTAAAAACAATACGCTCCGCAGCACACATAAGATCTGCGGACTTCATTGCGGAATTTTGACTCTCCATTGAAGTCAATGGAGAAATTCCGCCATGAGTCCGCAACCAGTCCGCCACTGCTCCGCAACAGACAGAGCATGCTGCGGACACCAAATTCCGCTCCGCAGCCTATGCTCCGCAGCGGAATTGTACGCATCGTGTAAACGAACACTGCTAAATTAAAGTGAAAGTCAATGGAGAAACGGCTCCGCTGCGGATTAACGCTGCGGAGTGTCCGCAGCGGAATTTAAGTGAAATTCCGCTATGTGTGAACCCGCCCTTATTGTAGTTATATTCTTGTATATAGGGAGCAGTATTATAGTAGTTATATTCTTGTATATAGGAGCAGTATTATAGTAGTTATATTCTTGTACATAGGAGCAGTATTATAGTAGTTATATTCTTGTATATAGGGGCAGTATTATAGTAGTTATATTCTTGTATATAGGGAGCAGTATTATAGTAGTTATATTCTTGTATATAGGGGCAGTATTATAGTAGTTATATTCTTGTATATAGGGGGCAGTATTATAGTAGTTATATTCTTGTATATAGGGGCAGTATTATAGTAGTTATATTCTTGTATATAGGGAGCAGTATTATAGTAGTTATATTCTTGTATATAGGGGGCAGTATTATAGTAGTTATATTCTTGTATATAGGGAGCAGTATTATAGTAGTTATATTCTTGTATATAGGGGCAGTATTATAGTAGATATATTCTTGTATATAGGAGCAGTATTATAGTAGTTATATTTTTGTATGTAGGAGCAGTATTATAGTAGTTATATTCTTGTATATAGGAGGCAGTATTATAGTAGTTATATTCTTGTATATAGGGGCAGTATTATAGTAGTTATATTCTTGTATATAGGAGCAGTATTATAGTAGTTCCTTTCTTGTATATAGGGGCAGTATTATAGTAGTTATATTCTTCTATATAGGGTGCAGTATTATAGTAATTATATTCTTGTACATAGGAGCAGTATTATAGTAGTTCCTTTCTTGTATATAGGGGCAGTATTATAGTAGTTATATTCTTGTATATAGGGGCAGTATTATAGTAGTTATATTCTTGTATATAGGGGCAGTATTATAGTAGTTATATTCTTGTATATAGGAGCAGTATTATAGTAGTTCCTTTCTTGTATATAGGGGCAGTATTATAGTAGTTATATTCTTGTATATAGGGGGCAGTATTATAGTAGTTATATTTTTGTATATAGGGTGCAGTATTATAGTAGTTATATTCTTGTATATAGGGGCAGTATTATAGTAGTTATATTCTTGTATATAGGAGCAGTATTATAGTAGTTCCTTTCTTGTATATAGGGGGCAGTATTATAGTAGTTATATTCTTGTATATAGGGGGCAGTATTATAGTAGTTATATTCTTGTATATAGGGGCAGTATTATAGTAGTTATATTCTTGTATATAGGGGCAGTATTATAGTAGTTATATTCTTGTATATAGGGAGCAGTATTATAGTAGTTATATTCTTGTATATAGGGGGCAGTATTATAGTAGTTATATTCTTGTATATAGGGAGCAGTATTATAGTAGTTATATTCTTGTATATAGGGGCAGTATTATAGTAGATATATTCTTGTATATAGGAGCAGTATTATAGTAGTTATATTTTTGTATGTAGGAGCAGTATTATAGTAGTTATATTCTTGTATATAGGAGGCAGT
Source organism: Rhinoderma darwinii (assembly GCF_050947455.1). NCBI lineage: Eukaryota > Metazoa > Chordata > Amphibia > Anura > Rhinodermatidae > Rhinoderma > Rhinoderma darwinii. The sequence continues at coordinate 23,851 of NW_027463744.1, read as the reverse complement.
ATTATAGTAGTTATATTCTTGTATTTGGGTGCAGTATTATAGTAGTTATATTCTTGTATATAGGGGCAGTATTATAGTAGTTATAGTCTTGTATATATGAGCAGTATTATAGTAGTTATATTCTTGTATATAGGGTGCAGTATTATAATAGTTATATTCTTATATATAGGGGCAGTATTATAGTAGTTATATTCTTGTGTATATAGAGGCAGTATTATAGTAGTTATATTCTTGTATATAGGAGCAGTATTATAGTAGTTATATACTTGTATATAGGGGATAGTATTATAGTAGTTATATTCTTGTATATAGGAGCAGTATTATAGTAGTTATATTCTTGTATATAGGAGGCAGTATTATAGTCGTTATATTCTTGTATATAGGGGGCAGTATTATAGTAGTTATATTCTTGTATATAGGAGGCAGTATTATAGTCGTTATATTCTTGTATATAGGGGGCAGTATTATAGTAGTTATATTCTTGTATATAGGAGGCAGTATTATAGTAGTTATATTCTTGTACATAGGGTGCAGTATTATAGTAGTTATATTCTTGTATATAGGGGCAGTGTTATAGTAGTTATATTCTTGTATATAGGGGCAGTATTATAGTAGTTATATTCTTGTATATAGGGGCAGTGTTATAGTAGTTATATTCTTGTATATAGGAGCAGTATTATAGTAGTTATATTCTTGTATATAGGGGGGCAGTATTATAGTAGTTATATTCTCGTATATAGGAGCAGTATTATAATAGTTATATTCTTGTATATAGGGCAGTATTATAGTAGTTATATTCTTGTATATAGGGTACAGTATTATAGTAGTTATATTCTTGTATATAGGGGCAGTATTATAGTAGTTATATTCTTGTATATAGGAGCAGTATTATAGTAGTTATAGTCTTGTATATAGGAGGCAGTATTATAGTTATATTCTTGTATATAGGGTACAGTATTATAGTAGTTATATTCTCGTATATAGGAGCAGTATTATAGTAGTTATATTCTTGCATATATGGTACAGTATTATAGTAGTTATATTCTTGTATATAGGAGCAGTATTATAGTAGTTATATTCTTGTATATAGGGCAGTATTATAGTAGTTATATTCTTGTATATAGGGGCAGTATTATAGTAGTTATATTCTTGTATATAGGGGGCAGTATTATGGCACGTTCAGATATGGTGGAATTGCTGTTGAATTCTGCTGCGGACATTCCGCAGTGGACTTCTGAAACGGCGGTTTTTTTAATTTCTTTCTATACATATTTAGGAAAGTTAGTTCAGACGGTGCAGAAAATTACTTTGCGGAAATCAGGCTGCGGTGCACAATTTCTCCTCCACAGCTTGCACTTTCCTTTGCGGAGAAGAAGCAGAATTTCACTGCGGATTTCAGCCTTTGCAATACAAAAACTGAAATCTGTGGCAAGTCCGCTGTGTTTTCTGCAACGTCTGAATTACCTGTCAAATATGCAAATGTTGGTGCAGATGCGTTGCGTAATTGCCCCAAATCTGCACCAACATTTGCAGCTGAAAAATTCCGCCACGTCTGAACGTGCCCTTATAGTGGTTATATTCTTGTACATAGAGAAAAGTATTATAGATGTTATATTTTTGCCCATAGGTGGCGGTATTACAGTATTAAGCGTTTTGTCTTAATCTTCTTTTATTAGACGAAGGGTTCAATATTTTTAAGAAACAAAAAACACGTCTCACTCTTCCTTGTTCATCATACTGAGTACCTTGTTTAGTAATGACAATGTATAAAAAGAAAGTTCCTGCCAGAGTGAAAAAGTTTTTTTAATCTATGCTACATCCTGAAACATAATGATAAAAAAATTAAAGAATAATTAAAAAAAAGGATAAAAAGGAAATGTTGTTGTTTTTTTTAGGTTGAAATGAAATGTAATTTTAAAACATTTTTAGCGCAGTTTTCAACAAGTTTTGGATTATTTTGTTCTGCAAATAAATTGAGTAAAAGTTCAGAACACATTACTCATTAGACAAGGTAACGGTCAAGCACCAACCAGTCTTAGTAACGGCTCTCACTGTATCTTAGGCTTCATGTACATGACCGTGCCTGTAATTACGGGGACGGCCGCAGACAGACAGACGTTTTTACGCGCCGTGCTCCCATTATAAAGTATAGGAGCACGGTCCTTAAAATAAAAAAATAGGACACGTCCTATTTTTTTCAGCAGGTTTCTACGGCATGAATACCATCCCGTAGACATATGGGAAGGTGTATGTCGGCCATAGAAATGAACGGGCCCGTAATTACGGGCGATTTTACGGTCGTTTGCATGAAGCTTTAGGCCCCACGCACACGACCGTATCTTTCATCAGTAATTACGGACCCGTTCATTTCTATTGGCCACGGACGCCTTTCTGTATTTCTACTGATCGGTGTCCGTGCTGAAACAATGATAGAACCCGTCCTATTCTTGTCAGTAATTACGGCACGGACTCTCCCATAGAAGTCTATGGGCGCTTCCGTAAATACAGACGGCAACTGATGTGCATCCGTATACTGTCCGTATTTACGGAAGCGTTGCTAGGCAACATGTTGATGACATCATTTGCAACCTCCCTCTTTTTAATGGATCCGTATATACGGATGGAATACGGATTTAATACGGACCGTATTTACGGACACCCTTCTGTATATACGGGTAAAATACAGATGCCTACTGATGCATATTTTATGGACAGTATTTCGGGATAGATGAAAATACTGTCGTGTGCATGGGGCCTTAATGAAGTTTTAACCCTTCGGGCCTGTTGGATTTCAACATTTCCGATCCAGAGGTGTCTAGCAGCAGCCTATTCCCATCACTCCACTAAAACAAATGCCCGCTCGGCCGAGCCGAGTGCTATCCAAAGTGTATAGCCACCTTTAATCTAATGAGGAATACCCTTTTAGTGGTAAGTAAGGGGGGCATTTACTTTTGCACATGGTGGATATGGATGTTAGATTATTACATTTGGTTTAAAGCCCAGAAACCATTTATTGTGGCCATTAGGCAATATGAACAGGGACTTCTGAAAGGGGGCACATACTTTTTTTTTTTACAAAATACTTTAAATACGAAAATCTATTGGGAAATGTATCTTAGGATAGTTTATCTTGTGATTCACATTAACATCACTTGTGACATGAAATACCCTTTAATTTCCCATTATTGGCCATTTTTTAAGGGGATACTAATCAGTAACAATTAAAGAGTTTCTATAATGAAAAGAAATAAATTGACTGATAGATATTATGAGTTGTAGACTGGATTTACACCCTAATTTGCAAGTTATAGTGAGCTTTTTAGGGCTTTTTGAGGTCCTGTTGAGATCATTTCTTTGGATATGTCCAAGAGGGCTTGGCCCCTTTAAGCCCAGCCTTCTAAGCCTATGTAACCTAAATCCATATAAGCAATGCAGATTAGTTCACGCCTCAGGGTACTGACTTGTTTGGCAGATGTATTTTGTGTTGCATTTAACATATAGAATATAGAAACGCATTTCGCTACAGGGTACAGATATGGGAATTTTTGAAAGCTCAGAGGACACATGATCACTTTATAATGTGAAAAAGAACTAATACATTAGAAAAAATAAATAAAATATTAGTAGTATGTCGAAATCCACTAAAAATCATAACAAGCACGCGTTTCGCAACTTTTATTGTAAATTTAATCTCACCATTGAGTTATTTTACATCCAATTTTCCAAATTCACATTTATGATCTAGAAAAATCATTTTCAAATACCCTTTTAGGGCATATAGACATCATAGAGGAGGGTCCCCCACTGAAGACCCCCTATGTGAGCCGAAAACAAACAGCGGCCCTCAATCTGGGAGACTCGGCCCCCCTATATATTACATGGTCGACCATTTACCAGAATGACTATTATGCAATACTATATATCCCATGCAGGGATGTATAGGCCCCCTGCTCAGCCGAGGGCAACATTTTCTGCCTTGGGTCTCACGGTGGCTCTCATATTAAAGGGGTTGTCTGTGATAAAACAATCCACATTCAGGACCCTCATCTATTAGCCTGAATGGAGAGCATCTTTCACTGGAGGACCTGGCAAGTCTGTATATTACACAGATAGCCTATTGATTTATATAGGATTTGTGTAATGATTAGTTTCTCCTGTGGAGGAGCTGTAGTGAAATTGAGCACTTGGTTCTGGTTTCCTTGCAGATTACAGTTGATCTCTGGGGATTCCACTAAACATAAAGAGTGGACAATTCCTTTAAGTGCAGCTATTTTATAACCTACGAGTAAACCGCTGCTTTATCATTTCTTCTCACTCTTCTGTGAATTGGGCCCTTAAGTGTTTGTTTGAGAATATTTACTCAGTTATTGTGAGCAGAAAATAGCCTCCCGGATGTAAGTCAGCCCAGGATCTCTCCAGCCGGGCGGAACAGTGGAGACATCTACCGATGATTCAGCACTAGGGAAGAGATTGTCCTAGTGATGACGAGTCACAGCTCCGAGAGTCTGGGATACGGAACATAAAATCACTCTGCTGATGGGTGAGATATAAAGGGGACCTCCATCTTCTACTGAGAGTGTCAATGGCTACATTAGTCAGATCATTCAAAAAATGAGGGGGGGGGGGGGGCACAAGATCACAGAAACCCCCCCCCCCCCCATCAAAATGATCTTCTCACATGTTCAATGACGTTCCAAAAAAGAGACTAACCAAATAATTTTTTAATTAATTTTTTTATTTGTTTTTTCCTTTTAAATTATTTTATTTTTATTTGTAATTGAGCATGTGATGTAAAACGTTACAATGGGTTCACAATTTCCGTTTTGATGCAGGACATACATGTATAATTTGGGGTTGGGGCTAGCGGTACGTTTGGGTCTGTGGAAGTTTATGCCGTTTTCTTTTTGTTTAATTAATATTTGTTTCCTTAATTTTTTCAATTGTTACTATTCTTTTTTTTTTCATGTACAGCCCCCTGTGGTGACACAAAGGTGTAACATGAAGCTGCTTGACCCCAATGCAAAATCTTTAAACCTACGTTGTACATTTATGACACATAGACGTGAATGGGTTAAAGGGATTCCCCAATTTTTTTAAGTCTTTTGATACGTTATTTAACTGGACTGTAGAAGAAGCCATAGACACAATGATACGTTTACAATGTGATAGGAACAGATCATGGCACTGATTTTAATAATTAATGGCTCAGACCAACGGAAATTTGCACCATTGGTCGTAGCTGGTCTAGGGCTAGGTCGTAATTTTTCTTGATTATTACCAATTAAAAATATGATTGTAAATTTTCATAAAGAAATGAATGAGCAGCAATGGACATATATGATATTTGCAACATTTGGAACAATTGCATATATTTTGTAGCGTCTGTGCCTAAATCCCCAAAAAGGCGAGATCGGGGCAAATGGATACACATATGGCCAACTTAAAGGGGTTGTCTCATGAAGATTAGCCCTCTTTATATGTCCATATGTCCTATTTTAACTCTGCTTGCTGTTAGTGAAATTTTGTTTTTTTTATCCTGTATAGTCCTAATACTGCTCACAGCTGAGATTTTGTTACATTTGTATCCAGTCTAGACACTCCTCTGTGATATAAACACATCAGCAGCACAAATCTGCCTCCTGTCCTGATAGTTTGTTACAATGTATCACTGTAGGTAAAATGTGTCAGTCTGCAGTCCAGGCTGTTTAGCTCACAAAGGATTGTCTAGACTGGATACAATTGTAACAAACCTTCAGCTGTGAGAAGAATGAGGTATGTAGGGGTGTTCAGCCTCGGGATGTAAATAAGAATGTTCCAATTCATTGACAGCAAGCAGAGATCTTGAAACAGTGAGCAATTGATAGACAAAGTTTATGAGAATGTTGTAGAACTTTTCATTATCCAGTGATTCAGCTTTATAAAACTGGACGAGGCCTTTAAAGTTGTTCTGGTTCACGAGTCGGCGTGCACTTTGAACAATTCTGGGCTCGGTCCTGGGATCATCAATTATTAACCCTACGTCAGGAACGACAACACAGCACCCGGTAACAAGGCAGATAGGACACGTTGGTGATATACATGATTTATCGTCATGCCCGCAGCTGCCAAGCTCAAATACCAGGATTATATGTCGTAGGTTTACAGTGACGTAGCTGAGAGATGGGGGGGGGGGGGAGATCCTGGTCCATATACAAGTCTTTAATACAGTTCCTATCAGTGGCGAATTAAGTAGACCATAGGCCCTGGGCTGTTACCCAAACTTGGGCCCCTCTTCTCCAACGCCGCCCTGCCGCGCCAGAACTATTGCTAACACTACCTTTCTGCTCAAGCATTAACAAATGGGTGTTACGATTCCCCTTGTCAAAGGGCTGTGTCCCTACATACTGACAGGATCACACTGTGCAGGGACACATCCTCCTGACAAGGGGAATGGTAACACCAATTTTTCTATCAGTCCTGGGTACACAAAGACGTTATGTGAAATACAAGGTTTTCCTATAATAAACATGTCAGGAGAGGGGACAGATTCTCTACAAATCCAGTGACTCACAGGTGACGACGTCTCAGATGCTAGTAGTTTTTTTTCCCTCTTTTCTTCTCCATCCGGTCCAGCGCTCATGACGACTTCTCCCGGCCATGACTCATTTCTGCAGCCCCTAAATATAATATCACCATGCACTGCGCCCCTGAATATAATTGTGTCACATACTGTAAAGTAAAGCACCACATACACAGTGCCCCCTGTAGATAGCGCCAAGCCCCCTGTAGATAGCGCCAACCCCCCTGTAGATAGCGCCAACCCCCCATGTAGATAGTGCCACAAACACACACACCTGCAGATAGCGCCACACGCCCCCTGTAGATAGTGCCACACCCCCTGTAGATAGCGCCACACACACCCCCCCTGTAGATAGCGCCACACACAGCCCCCGTATAGATAGCATCAGACAGTCCCCTATAGATAGAGCCACACAGCACTCCACCCTTGTATATAGTGCCACACGGTGCTCCCCCCCTTGTATATAGTGCCACACGGTGCTCCCCCCCTTGTATATAGTGCCACACGGTGCTCCCCCCCTTGTATATAGTGCTACACAGCGTTACTACACTGCAACCCTGGGATGACATTTTATCCCATATGACTGCTGCAGCCTGTGATTGGCCTGTGATTGGCTGCAGCGGTCACATGGGGTGAAACGTCATCCCAGGAGGCCGGCCCGGATGAAGAAACAGAATTCTGGGCAAGTATAAGATTTTTATTTTTTCTAAATTGCGTTTTTACTTAACATCTGTTATTTGTTGTGGGTTTTACCTCCCCATTGAATTAAATGGGGAAAACCCGAAACAAATAAGCAGCGTTTACGCAAATACAATTGACGCTGCAGAATAAAAAAACGCACCACAGGTCAATTTCTGAGCTTTTTTTTCCGCTTATCATTTACGCAGCGTGTGATGAGAATTGTTCACATCTAATCTACTCTGCTGCTACTGTATTAGGGCTTGTCCACACTTAACGGAATTGCTGCGTATTTTGCGCCTGCAAACACGCAGAATACAGTAGTGGCAAAGTGAGTGACATTTACCAAATCTCATCCAGACGCTGCGTAAAACTTCCGACCAGACATTTTGTCCTGCGGTGCGTATTTCTCGTACTGCAACTTGTCAATTCCTGCTGCGGATAGTGGACTGAATTGTTGCATTTTCAGAGGAGACGTCACCATCTCCCAGCAGTGAGAAAAACGAAGCAAAATATGCACCATTTTTTCTGCAGCCCAATTTCTGCTAGTTTTTGCGGAATTGATGCAGAAATATATATATTATATACACACACACACACATACATACACACACACACACACACACACACACACACACTGTATATACACTACTGTTCAAAAGTTTAGGGTCACTTAGAAATTTCCTTATTTTTGAAAGAAAAGCACAGTTTTTTTTCAATGCAGATAACATTAAATTAATCAGAAATACACTCTATACATTGTTAATGTGCTAAATGACTATTCTAGCTGCAAACGTCTGTTTTTTAATGCAATATCTACATAGGTGTATAGAGGCCCATTTCCAGCAACCATCACTCCAGTGTTCTAATGGTACATTGTGTTTGCTAACTGTGTTAGAAGGCTAATGGATGATTAGAAAACACCTGAAAACCCTTGTGCAATTATGTTAGCACCACTGTAAACAGTTTTGCTGTTTAGAGGAGCTATAAAACTGACCTTCCTTTGAGCTAGTTGAGAATCTGGAGCATTACATTTGTGGGTTCGATTAAACTCTCAAAATGGCTAGAAAAAGAGAGCTTTCATGTGAAACTCGACAGTCTATTCTTGTTCTTAGAAATGAAGGCTATTCCATGCCAGAAATTGCCAAGAAACTGAAGATTTCCTACAACGGTGTGTACTACTCCCTTCAGAGGACAGCACAAACAGGCTCTAACCAGAGTAGAAAGAGAAGTGGGAGGCCCCGCTGCACAACTGAGCAACAAGACAAGAACATTAGAGTCTCTAGTTTGAGAAATAGACGCCTCACAGGTCCTCAACTGGCAGCTTCATTAAATAGTACCCGCAAAACGCCATTGTCAACGTCTACAGTGAAGAGGCGACTCCGGGATGCTGGCCTTCAGGGCAGAGTGGCAAAGAAAAAGCCATATCTGAGACTGGCTAATAAAAGGTAGAGATTAATATGGATGGGCAAAAGCACACAGACATTGGACAGAGGAAGATTGGAAAAAAGTGTTATGGACAGACGAATCGAAGTTTGAGGTGTTTGGATCACACAGAAGAACATTTGTGAGACGCAGAACAACTGAAAAGATGCTGGAAGAGTGCCTGACGCCATCTGTCAAGCATGGTGGAGGTCATGTGATGGTCTGGGGTTGCTTTGGTGCTGGTAAAGTGGGAGATTTGTACAAGGTAAAAGGGATTTTGAATAAGGAAGGCTATCACTCCATTTGGCAACGCCATGCCATACCCTGTGGACAGCGCTTGATTGGAGCCAATTTCATCCTACAACAGGACAATGACCCAAAGCACACCTCCAAATTATGCAAGAACTATTTAGGGAAGAAGCCGGCAGCTGGTATTCTATCTGTAATGGAGTGGCCAGCGCAGTCACCAGATCTCAACCCCATAGAGCTGTTGTGGGAGCAGCTTGACCGTATGGTACGCAAGAAGTGCCCATCAAGCCAATCCAACTTGTGGGAGGGGCTTCTGGAAGCATGGGGTGAAATTTATCCCGATGACCTCAGCAAATTAACAGCTAGAATGCCAAAGGTCTGCAATGCTGGAATTGCTGCAAATGGAGCATTCCAAGACCAAAGCAAAGTCTGAAGGAGAAAATTATTATTTCAAATAAAAATCATTATTTCTAACCTTGTCAATGTCTTGACTATATTTTCTAGTCATTTTGCAACTCATTTGTTAAATATAAGTGTGAGTTTTCATGGAAAACACAAAATTGTCTGGGCGACCCCAAACTTTTGAACGGTAGTGTGTGTGTATATATATATATATATATATATATATATATATATATATATATAGTGTGTGTGTGTGTGTGTGTGTATGTATGTATGTGTATATATATATATATATATATATATATGTATAGTGTATATATATATACATCACGGACACACATGAGTATGCACATTATACACATATAAAGTTCACATTGTAAACACATATGCACTTAACTTTTATGTAGGATATTTGTGAAGGGCGTTCAGCAGGTTGATGGGGTGGGAGCCTTCACTCAGCGTTTCTCCTGCTCACAGCCCGACACAGAGCCCGCCGACAGTCTCCCCTCCCCCTTCCTCACGTCCCGACTGGTAACCGCAGCAGCAGGAGGAGGAGGAGGAGGAGTGGTGTGTAGAGCAGGGAAGGGGGGCTGAAGGGGGAGCTTCTAAAGCAGCACAGGGAGATGTAAGATCGCAGCACAGACCACGGCTGCTAATAGCACGGAGTTGGAGAGTAGCTCACCTCGCCTCATGACAGGTGCGGCCCTGGCACCGGGGCCCCTTCCAGTGCTAGCTAGCATGAGGGCGTACGTGCGGTCATGTGTGGTTCGGGCAGCCATGGGCCACCTGGGAGCCCTGGGCCCCGGGCGGCCGCCCAAACCGCCCTAATGATGATCCGCCACTTGTCCCCATGGTCGTTCTCCCTACTCTGATGACATCTCCCAGGGCTCTTGTTCTAGGGTAGGTAAACAGGTCACGGATTTACCTATGGCGTGTATCTGCGGCAGAAATACGTGGCCGACTCTCAGATTTCGGCTGCGGATCTACATGAGCATTAGTTACATTCAATAGTGCTAATGTGCGCGGCTAATCCACGGGTTTTCTGTGCAGTGACAAGGGAAAAATCCACACAGAGAATGTAAACGGGGTTCAAAAACCCTATTCACATGCTTTGGAGATGGAACGTTAGCGGATTTGATGGGGATTTTGGCGCGGATTCTGCACCGAGAGTTACAGCAAATCCGGAATGTGTGAACATGGACTTATATCTGAGTGCAGAAGTTTATTTTCAAATTCGCTATTTCTTTTCTATCCTTAAATAAAGTTAAATAAATGCAGGTGGAGGTCATCAGTTGTCCAGTAGTGGAAAACCCCTTTAAATTCAAACCTCAGTAAATAATGCACCAAATGTAGGCTGAGTGCCTATTATTAAATTTGGCGCAAATATTTTCCACTACCATTTCCAATTTGATTGGTGTAAAATACATCATTAATACGAGTGTCATCCTCTTTGCCCTTAATAAATCCATCTCAAATCTGTTTAAAAAGCTTGTGATCACCCAGCGGCTGCTCCAATAAAGTGTCATTATCCGGCCGCATATTCAATATTTACCAGCGCCCGGTGCCAGTATTTCTGGAACGCTCAAACAAATGTAACCACATTATAAGAGGCGACATCCTCAGAATTGTGTTCACTGCTTACTTCTGCCATCACAGCACACAAGCATATAGCGTCATTCACTAGAGGGATCTAGCCAAAAGTATGTGAACCCCTGACCGTCACACCTGCATGAGCAGGATGGACATCCCACTCCAAAACCCTGGGCGTTAAAGGGTCTTGTGGAAAGAATTCCCAGTAGAGGGGAGGCCGTTATACCCACAAAAGAGGACGAACCCCATATTAAAGGGTTATTCCAGTCTATGACGTTTATGGCATATCCACAGAATGTCCCCTGACCCTCTTCCCATCTGGCGAGGCGTCTGCCGTATCCTGGTGGAGAATGAGAGCTGTGACCTATGAGACATTTATGGCGTATCCCCACATGGAAATAAAGCGTTAATATGGAGTTGGGCTCCTTTTGTGGCTATAACAACCTCCATTCTTCTTGGAAGGATTTCCACAAGATTTTGGAGTGTTTGTGGGAATTTGAGCCCATTCATCCAGAAGATCATTTGTGAGGTCAGACACTGTCACAAATAGAGATGATAGATAGATAGATAGATAGATAGATAGATAGATAGATAGATAGATAGATAGATAGATAGATACAGTAATGAGCGTCGATCGCTGGTGTAGAATCTTGATCGGCACTCGATTAACTCCAATTAAACTAATCATTCATCGGTACTGAATGTAACCAAACAATTGTTAGTGCCATCGTTCATCCCCATATACTTTTATTGTTGTCGGCAGCACATTGCAAGTAAAGGGTCTTAAGTGTCCAGATTGAAGACCCCCTCAATACCTCTATAAGATTACCAGTTGCTTCTTCCACCGGTTTATAATATAACGTATGGTCTATGGACTCCCCAGGACTCGAGTCCCGTCTGTGGCTACAGCATTTACAACCTCTACGACCTCTACAACCTCTACGGCTTCTACGGCCTCTACAACCTCTACGGCCTCTACAACCTCTACGGCCTCTACAACCTCTACGGCCTCTACGGCCTCTACGGCCTCTACGGCCCCTACGGCCCCTACAGCCTCTACAGCCTCTACAGCCTCTACAGCCTCTACAGCCTCTACAGCCTCTACAGCCTCTACAGCCTCTACAGCCTCTACAGCCTCTACAGCCTCTACAAACTCTACAACCTCTACAAACTCTATGGCCGCACCAGTGACCGCTGTATTTCTTTTGCTTAATGTTCAATCGTTATTATTTCATATGGCAGCACACAGACGATCTATAAGAAAATACCACTGTACAGGGGCCGAGCTATAGAGATGTAACAGTAGTGGCCGCATCCGACCCTGGTGCCTGAGTGGACCCAAAAGCCCCCGTGCCACATAAAAAGACATCAGTATTATAAATGGTACATGGTACGTTGGGCCCTATGATTTGCATTACCAGATTTTGCATTGGGGTCACAGAGCTTCCAATTATTCCTCTGACTTCATGCAAAAATACAGCGTCACACGGAAGTACAGAAACCGTTATAGATTGTGTAGGTATATTTGTATGTCAGTATGGCCATGTCATGTGTGTATACCTCCCAACTTTCAAGTATCGCAAAGAGGGACAAAAACTATGTGGTGCGAGTAGTGTTAGGTTTTCTTTTCAGCCACGCCTCTAATCCCACCCAATCCCCGCCTATACACACCCGGTTCAGCCCACAGATTATCATGCTCCCATAGTGCCTCCCATACAGTATAATGCCAAATAGGCGCCACCATACAGTATAATGTTCCCATAGATGCACCCATATAGTATAAAAGCCAACACAGATGCCCCCATGCAGTATAATGCCCAAACAAATTTCCCCATACAGCAGAATGCCCCCATAGTTGCCCCATACAGTAAAATGCCCCCATACAGTATAATGCGCACACAGATGCCCCCATACATTATAATGCCCACACAGATGCCCCCATACAGTATAATGTCCCCATAGCTGCCCCATACAGATTAATGCCCCATACAGAATAATGCCCCCTAGATGCCCGTGCCCAAATATAAAGTTCCTGTGCCCTTGTAGACAGTGCCATAGTGTCCATGTAGATAGTGCCCATGCAGTTAGTGCCCCTATATAGTGCAACAGTGTCCATATTGATAGTTCACCCCCCTTGAAGATAGCCCCCCCCCCACTCCCTGTAAATAGCACCATTGGGACTTCTTCTAGGAGAGGAATCCTCAGCCAGAGCATAGGCCAGGGATTCCACTCCTAGAATCCCTGTTGCCAACTATGGCCAGGGATTCCGATTCAGGAGGATTCCCTGACGTCAATGTCCATATATGGACAGTTACCTCAGGGGTTTTCTCTAGAAGCGGAATCTACGGACAGATCATCGGCAACGGGGATTCTGCTCAAACAGTAGCCACCGACGTCACTGTCCATATATGGACAGTGACGTCAAGGGCTTTCCCGAGCACAGTGCTTAAAGTAGCACTGTGCACAGGGAGTCCTTGGCTAGCAGAGAAACTCCCTCTGCTTCTCCGCTCTGAACTAATTCTGAAGAAGGGAGCTGATGGTTCCCTGCTTCAGAATTGGGTTGAACTGTATGTGCGTCCTAAAGGACGGAGATACAGATGACAGCGGGACAAACCCCAGCTGCCTGGGACAGCGGGACACCGCCTAGAATCTGGCACTGTCCCGCTGAATCCGGTATGGTTGGGAGGTATGGGTATGTGTGTATGTAAGTATGAGAATGTAATATGTACAGTATATGAATGTATGTATTTATAAGTATGAATATGCCTTGTATATATGTATGTAAGTACAGTAGGTACGTGTATGTGTAGCTATGTATGTGTATGTGTAGCTATGTATATGTACGCGGATGTGTAGCTATGTATATGTATGTGTAGCTATGTATATGTATGTGTAGCTATGTATATGTATGTGTAGCTATGTATATGTTTGTGTAGCTATGTATGTGTAGCTATGTATATGTATGTGTAGCTATGTATATGTATGTGTAGCTATGTATGTGTGTAGCTGTGTATGTGTAGCTATGTATATGTATGTGTAGCTGTGTATGTGTAGCTATGTATGTGTATGTGTAGCTATGTATGTGTATGTGTAGCTATGTATATGTATGTGTAGCTGTGTATATGTATGTGTAGCTGTGTATGTGTAGCTATGTATGTGTATGTGTAGCTATGTATATGTATGTGTAGCTGTGTATGTGTAGCTATGTATGTGTATATGTAGCTATGTATGTGTATGTGTAGCTATGTATATGTATGTGTATATGTAGCTGTGTATGTGTATGTATGTAGCTACGTATATGTATGTGTAGCTGTGTATGTGTAGCTATGTATGTGTAGCTATGTATGTGTATGTGTATGTGCATGTGCAGCTATGTATGTGTATGTGTATATGTAGCTGTGTATGTGTATGTATGTAGCTACGTATATGTATGTGTAGCTGTGTATGTGTAGCTATGTATATGTATGTGTAGGTACGTATATGTATGTGTATGTGTAGCTGTGTATGTGTGTGTGTACGTGTAGCTATGTATGTGTATGTGTAGCTATGTATATGTATGTGTATATGTATATGTATGTGTAGCTGTGTATGTATGTAGCTACGTATATGTATTTGTATGTGTAGCTGTGTATGTGTAGCTATGTATATGTATGTGTAGCTATGCATATGTATGTGTATGTGTAGCTGTGTATATGTAGCTGTGTATGTGTATGTGTAGCTATGTATATGTATGTGTATGTGTAGCTATGTATGTGTAAGTGTAGCTATGTAGATGTATGTGTAGCTATGTATATGTATGTGTATGTGTAGCTATGTATGTGTAAGTGTAGCTATGTATATGTATGTGTAGCTGTGTATGTGTAGCTATGTATGTGTATGTGTAGCTGTGTATGTGTATGTATAGCTATGTATGTGTATGTGTAGCTGTGTATATGTATGTGTAGCTATGTATATGTATATGTATGTGTAGCTATGTATGTGTAAGTGTAGCTATGTATGTGTATGTGTAGCTGTGTATGTGTAAGTGTAGCTATGTATATGTGTATGTGTACCTGTGTATGTGTAACTACGTATGTGTAGCTATGTATGTGTATGTGTAGTTACTTGTATGTGTAGCTGTGTATGTGTAGCTGTGTATGTGTACGTGTAGCTACTTATATGTATATGTATGTGTAGCTACTTATGTGTATGTGTAGCTGTGTATATGTATGTGTATGTGTAGCTGTGTATGTGTATGTGTATATATGTATGTATGTATGTATGTAGCTACGTATATGTAACTCTTGGACAGCCCCCTCCAATTCCCTAGTCCCTCCTGTGTTGTCTGCGTACCCTCCATGATTACAAGATCCCATCTCCTCATTTAATCTCCGGCGTTCTTCCACTTTTCTCACCCGCACAATGAGGTCATTTTCCCAAAACTTTTCTATAAACCATTTAATAAAGTAGAACAATGTCGCACAGGGAATGTATGAAGTATACAGTATATACTGCTGACGTTTATACATCGGTATTATAAGTATATCGTTTGAGGAACATTATAAGCCTCCACCTATATATGGGATTGGCTCCAAGTCAGCAGATCTAGTATCCTTTTTGTAATATATCGTCATTACTTTTGTTTCCACATCCTTTATAAGAGTAGAAAAAAAACACGTTGCGATGTGGAAACAATCAACAAGCAGAAAAGCTTTTGTTGATGTGTCTAATCATAGCAGGAATCTTCAATTAGTCTGATTAATATATGAGCGCCTAATATTTGCACTATGTATTCATCTGATCAAGGCTGCATGGGATTTATAAGATGGCAATATAGAATATATAACTATCCGACAGTTATTTCTCCCGACTCCCCCATGAACATGCCGGCTCAACTGAGCGGGGGGAGGGCGGCATAAGCTGCTGACAGACACCCCTGGCAGCAGCTTATCTCACATGGAAATAAAGGCTTGAGCAAGTTGAAATCCAACATGCCCGCTCCTTCTTTCTGTTACATCTGCCATCAGGGGTAAGTTAAGTGGCCCCTATACACATTATATCGTCGGCCGATCCCGATGGGCACCTTAAGGAATTAATCGGTCACTTGTAGAAGAAAACCATCATTCACTAAACATGGATAAGAGAAATACATAAAGGGGAAATTAGATCAGTCAATGGCAACTTGTTGATGGTTTCAGGACAGATATTTTTTTTTTTTTTTACGTTGATCAGAGTAAAAATTTACTGAAAAGTAAGTGAAACCGCAAAACGGGTAAGGAATATATATTACAAAGATGCTGAGGCTTACATTTCCAGACTATAAACCCAATGTTCACAAAAGGTGGAGTTTCCCTTTAAAAGGGTTGTCCCATCTGGATCTAAATTAAACCCGCCCTTGTGATCAGCTGATCGCCACAGGTCTGTCTTTTATAACACCCAGTGATCAGTTGTTATGGCGGAGGAAGCTCCATACGACACCCCCTCTATAATGTTATACATTTTTCTCAATATATTTTCTGGATAAATTTATCATGGCGTTCAAGATCTCTGCTTGCAATCATTGAATGGAAACCTTTATTGTTTTACTTCCAGTGGATACAAATCTGCCCTGTTCATGTGATGGACACACAGGTGCATGACTCGTTACAGTATGTTTATCAGAGCTGCCATACAATACCCTACCTCTCTAGGTTGACACTTGGTCCTTCCCTACTACATAGCAGGTCCCTGCAGTTCAGGACTAGAGCCCGCCATTTATTTTAGCGCTCAAGAGGCTGTAATATACATATTTCTAATAACCACGTCCCAGTACAATGTATTCTCTGCTGTATATTATGAGGATCCTAGAGGTCACAGAGGATTTATAAGGCTATAATAGCGCGGGGCGGAGTACTTTACTCCAGGACGTGGAAATCCATTATAATTGACAGCTAGAGATATCCGTTCTATTGTCATACTAATGAAGGCTGAAGAGATTGCAGAACATCTCACCAGTCATACAGATATGGGAAAGCCGGATGACATCCAATATGGCCGCCATATTCCCGCTAGATAATCTGTTTTGGTATTCTAGTGCAAGGGCTTGTCCACACCTAACGGAATTACTGCCAAAAATGTATGCAAATTTCCTTTAAAAATAGGCCAATGAACTGAGGTAACCAGGGACCATGTGATGTAAACTAACCAATGACAGCTTAGAGATGTCACTGCTTAGTTTACCGTCACGGACCCAGGATGTCGATATAATAACGGTTTTGCTTTTCTACTTATTAGTGTTGCTAATGTTTTTCTTTGTGTTTTTTTACAGGTTCGGATATTGGACTACGTAGGATTCAACGACTTCTTTGATCACGGCGCTTTTAATTTTCAATAAAATGGTTAACGAGAGTTGTGAGTGGGTGGTTTTTATTTCAATAAAATATTTTTCTGTGTCTGTGTTTTTTTCTCACTTTATTACTACCGCCTTATTAATAGCTGCTGACCGATAGACCGCGTCCATTACTAAGGCGGGGGCTAAGTGTTAGCCGGTGCGGCGGCCATCACTAACCCCCATTTATTACCCCGGTACCCACTGCCACCAGGGCTACCGGAAAGAGCCGGGTACGATCCAGTACCCGACCACCTGACGTGATGGTTGGTTACTGGGGCGGCTGCAGGCCGGTATTATTAGGCTGGGAAAGCCCAAAAAACAATGGGCCTTCAAACCCTGGTAATGCTAGGCTGCTGCGGCTTTGTTGTATCTGGCTGGTTATGAAAAATGGGGGGACCCACGTCATTAAAAAAAATTTTTTTAAAAACAACATGGGGTCCCCTTTATTTTTCATAACAAGCCAGATACAACACAGCAGCAGCAGCCTAGCATTACCAGGGTGGAAAGTAGCACAATGTATGATATAACCGGCGGGGCATCATTTGCTCCAGTCGGGAAGGGGGGGCCGCTGCAGGAGAGTTTATGTTTTTTACTAAAAAGTAATAAACTGTGACCTGATCAATAATAGAGGATATGGGCCCCAGTCTTCATGTGGGGGGCAGGGGAGGGAATGTTAATGTGGTAGAACTGAGCATTTCTTTTAGGGTAAGTTCACACATAGCGTAAACACTGCGGAATTTCCGCAATGGATTTCATTGTGAAAAATCCGCAGCATAACACAGAACCGCAAAATGCGTGAGGTGTAAACAAATATCATCTACACGCTGCGTAAAAAACCCACCGAAAAAACGTTCAGAAATTGACCTGCGGTGCGTTTTTTTAATTGCTGGTTTTCTGTTGCAGATTTTCCCAATTGAATTCATTGGGGAGGTAAAACCCACAACAATTAGCATATTTTGGAAGCTTCAGCACTAAAGTGCCTAGGGCAGCATTAACTCCCAGTACGGCCCTGTTTGTAGTACAGAGCTGTGGACTATGTGCCACCATATGAAGCTTTCGTACGGCGTCGTATTACGCATCTAGTATTATTATAAACATCAATATTATTATTAGTAGTAATTATATACAGGGCCGGCCTTAGGGTAGACGGTGCCCCGTGCAATATTATCTTTCGGCGCCCCACCCCATCATAAAAAAATGCCCATAAAAAAGTATAAATGCCCCCCACAGTATAATGCCTTATATAGTGCCCCACACAGTATATTTAATAATATATTATAACCCCCCACTCGCAGTAAAATAACCATCAGCCCCCCACTCACAGTAAAATGACCATCAGCCCCCCACTCACAGTAAAATAACCATCCGCCCCCCACTCACAGTATAATAACCATCAGCCCGTCACTCACAGTAAAATGACCATCAGCCCCCCACTCACAGTAAAATAACCATCAGCCCCCCACTCACAGTAAAATAACCATCCACCCCCCACTCACAGTAAAATGACCATCTGCCCCCCACTCACAGTAAAATAACCATCCGCCCCCCACTCACAGTAAAATGACCATCTGCCCCCCACTCACAGTAAAACTACCATCA